>NC_142077.1:2540000-2562500 GCF_059756535.1 Pantherophis guttatus
TGGGGCAGCCCCTCAAATACTGTAACGTGGGGACCAAAATCGGACGCGGTGTTCCAGGTGTGGCCTTACCTATGTCTTTATAAAGCGGTATTAACACTTCACCTGATTTTGATGGAAAGAAATTGAACAGACTCCGAAATAGGATACACGATAGCGGCCTTCCAATATTTGAGGGGCTGCCCCAGAGAAGAGGGGGTCAAGCTATTCTCCAAGGCACCTGAAGGCCAGACAAGGAATGATGGATGGAAACTGACCAAGGAGAGATTCAACCTGGAAATAAGGAGGAATTTTCCGACAGTGAGAACAACCAATTGATGAAACAGAAGTTGCCTTCGGAAGTTGTGGGAGCTTCATCACTGGAGGCTTTCAAGAAGAGATTGGACTGCCATCTGTCAGAAATGGTGTAGGGACTCCTGCTTGGGCGGGGGGTTGGACTAGATGACCTCACAAGGTTCCTTCCAACTGTCAATATGTAATATGTAATATCTTCTCGGTGGCCTTCTAGACAAACTTAACGGAAGGTGGAGGATTCAAAAAAGAAAAAAACAGATTCGTGTGCCTCTCTCTGTGTGTGTGTACGATGACAACCCTTGGAAGAAAATTGGCACAACGGTATTTCGCAATTAAGGTCAAGTCCGTTCTCCTTGGAGGAGACACCGGCCGCGATTTGACCGGTGACCTCATTGAAGAGATTGCACTTTTTTTGGGGAGGCTTTAACACTCATCGTTTAACACTCATCGTGGTCGTTGTCCTTCTGACAATTTGCAGGCCCAGAAAACTTGACCCTGCTTATCTCCTGCGAGGAGGAGGGGGGGGACGGGGACGGACACGACACAACGACAATCCCTTCTCGGCAGAGAAATGGCGAAGATGTCTCGAAATTCAACTTGCAGACAAGTTCACCGCTCGCCGCCGACCGGCCACGGAAGGGGTCCCCCCCCGGTTATTAAAATCCGAAAAGTTATAAATGGTCTGTCAGGGTTCCGAGTAATGACATGGGCCCTGTCGGCGTCTCCTTCTTTCCCGAAACGGGCTCTGATTGGGGACCTGCTCGAATAATTCCAGAATAGTTACCTGTAATTTTGACCTGGCACCTTGTTATCCGTTTTTCATCCCACCCTCTGAGACTATTCAGATGCCGATTTTTTTTTTTTGCGATGCGGAGGGAGGAAAGGAGCTGAATCCGTTTAATTTGGGGTTGTTGGGTTTTTTTTTTTTTTTGCAAAAATATACAGCTTTTATCCTCTCGGGTGTCGAAGGCGGGATGATGAGGTGGTTCCTAAAATGGTCCCTTTGATTATTGTTATTTACCCCCCCTCCTTTTAAAGGGGGGGTGGGTAGGTGGAGGTGAAGCATACCAAAAAAAAAAGAGAGAGAAAGAAATAAGGAATATATATTGCTCATTTTCAGCCTATTATGTTTGGCCACTGAAAAGGAAGGTGGGAGGGCCACGGAAACGATGCCAGGCGTCCTTTACCTTGGTGAAGATCTGGTTCCAAAAAAACGGTGCCTATTTCGTGCCCCCCCCCGCTCTCCCTCCCCCCCCGAAAGCTATATTTTGCGAGGAAAATGGCCCATTAAGGAGGCAGAAGCTGTGAATTCTTTGCCAGGGGAACAAAAGGGAAACTCAGTGTGGAACTGAGTCACGCATTTGAGTAAGATGTGGCTTTATGTCACTGCCGCGTACATTTTGGGGAAGTGAGGGGGGGGAGAGAACAATGTGCCCCCTTCGCCCAATTTGCGTCTCCTCCCTTCCTTCCTTTCTTTCCCTCCTGCCATCGCAAATTGGCACCGGGCATAAATATGAAGTTCAGTTGTCCTGCTTTGTGCTCTCGTTTTTTTCTTTCTCTTTTCTTTTCTTCTTTCTTTTTTTGGGGCTCTTGGGGGAGGGAGGGGGGTTTCGAGGCATTGATGCGATCACTCAAGAATCGCCCCCCCCCTCCGGAAGGGGACACCCAGGAGAAGAAGGGGGAACGGGGTGGGGGCATAAACAGGCCATGGGGTTGGTTGGGGGGGGCAAGAAATTAAAGATACGGCAGCGGAGCCTTTGAACTGGGATGAGTTTTGGGACGACAGGATAAACGAGAGTGGGAAGGGACCTCGGAGGTCTTCTAGTCGGACCCCCTGCTCGAGCAGGAGACCCTAGATCATTTCAGTCCACGAGAATAGAGCGGGAAGGGACCTTGGAGGTCTTCTAGTCCAACCCGCTGCTCGAGCAGAAGACCCTATACCGTTACAGACAAACGGATGTCCATTCTCTTCTCGAAAACCTCCAGTGATGGAGCGGCCACAACTTCTGGTGGCAAGCTGTTCCACCGGTTAACCGTTCTCACGACAATGAGAACCTGTGCCGAAAGACCTAAAGAAGGACATTCCCAGGGAGAACATGTACGGAAGGAGACGTTCCCCCAATCACCGGTCCTTTTCTAGCACGTTGGACAAGGGGGCTTCCTTCAAAGCGCTGGTGGGAAAACGTGTCCGGTCTTCCAGATTATTGTGACAATTGTGCTCATTGTGGCAATTGTGCTGGGCCTCGGGGAGGCAGGGACTGCATGCCGTCGATTGGGGTTTTTAGGCTATCCAGGTTTATTTGACAGCAGAAAATCCGCCCCATTTAACTTATCAGGAAGGAATCGTTAAAACAGAGCAATCGCAAAGGTTCCTCCCAAGATTAATCAACTCCGTGAACAGATTTACAGCTCTCTGTTATCTTCCCTTTCTCCCATCTACATTTCTGGTTTTTTTTTTTAAAAAAAATTCTTTCTTTCTTTCTTTCTTTCTTTCTTTCTTTCTTTCTTTCTTTCTCTCTTTCTCTTTCTTTCCTTCCTTCTCATCCATCACATTTCCTTCCTTCCTTCTTTTCTTTTACTTTATTTCTTTCTTGCTTGCTTTCTTTCCTTCCTTCCTATTACTATCTTTTCTTTCTTTCTTTCTTTCTTTCTCTCTTTTTCTTTTTCTCTTTCTTTCTCTTTCTTTCTTTTTTCTTTCTCTCTTTCTTTCTCCCTCTCTTTCCTTCCTTCCTTCTCATCCATTAATTTTCCTTCCTTCCTTCCTTCCTTCTTTTACTTTCTTTCTTTCTTTCCTGCTTTCTTTCCTTCCTTCCTATTACTATTACTATCTTTTCTTTCTTTCTTTCTTTCTTTCTTTCTTTCTTTCTTTCTTTCTTTCTTTCTTTCTTTCTTTCTTCCTTCCTTCCTTCCTTCCTTCCTTCCTTCCTTCCTTCTTTCCCTATTTTTCTTTCTTTTTCTTTCTTTTTCTTTCTTTCTTTTTTTTCTCTCTTTCTTTCTCCCTCTTTCCTTCCTTCCTTCCCATCCATCACATTTTTCCTTTCTTCCTTCCCATCCCTTCCTCCTTCCTTCCTTTCTTTTATTTTATTTCTTTCCTTTTTTCTTTCTTTCATCCCTTCCTATTACTATCTTCTTTCTTTCTTTCTTTCTTTCTTTCTTTCTTTCTTTCTTTCTTTCTTTCTTTCTTTTGCCTTTCTCTCTCTCTCTCTCTTTCTCTCTGTCTTTCTGTCTCTGTGTCTTTCTCTGTCTTTCTCTGTCTTTCTCTCTCTCTCTCTTTCTTTCCTTTCCTGAGACTGGAGTCCAATCTTTCTCCGGTAATTGTAAGGGTTGGGAGCTGAGCTGCGTTGGGAGTCAGTGAAGGATGAAATCAATGGAAGGTATAAATTGACGTTGATAATAAACAAAACGCTAAAGCCGCCGGGAATAAATCAGATGTTTTCCTGAAGGTCGGGAAGAGGACTCCGAAGTGACCAGATCGAGGTCCTTCAACTCCGCTCGCCATCCCAGGGCCGGAACGGGGGTACCAGGAGAGGTGAAAGGAGAATAGGAAGATGGGTCTTGAGTTATGGCCTCCACTTACAACAGCTCGTTCAGTGACCATTCAAGGTTACAATGGCACTTATGGCCATTTTCCACACTTACAACCGTTGCCCTTGGTTACGGGATCAAAATTCAGACGCTTCGTAGTTCGACGGTGTCCCCAAGGTTGTGAGATCCCCTTTTGCGATTTCCTGACAAGCAACGGGGAAGGTCGGATTCACTTAACAACCGTGGGACCGGTCGGGGTAGATTGTAGGGGTGGGATCCAGAAATATAATTTTATTATTTTGTTTATCTATATAGGAAATTGCTGTATTTCATTCTGATTTCATTTTAAATTGTATTTCATTCTGATTTCACTTTAAATTGTATTTCATTCTGATTTCATTTTAAGTTGTATTTCATTCTGATTTCATTTTAAGTTGTATTTTATTCTGATTTCATTTTAAATTGTATTTCATTCCGATTTTCACTTTAAATTGTATTTCATTCTGATTTCATTTTAAATTGTATTTCATTCCGATTTTCACTTTAAATTGTATTTCATTCTGATTTCATTTTAAATTGTATTTCATTCCGATTTCATTTTAAGTTGTATTTTATTCTGATTTCATCTTAAATTGTATTTCATTCTGATTTCACTTTAAATTGTATTTCATTCCGATTTCACTTTAAATTGTATTTCATTCCGATTTCACTTTAAATTGTATTTTATTCTGATTTCATTTTTAAGTCGTATTTTATAGGATTTTAGTCGTCATTTAGTCGTTTGGAACTCTGCACTTTGATATGGCCCACAGGCTAATCGATAACTTAATCAAAAGTAAAATTAACAACCGGGTCGCTAACTCAACGGCGGCGGGAATTCGCTTAACAACGGTGGCGAGAAAGGTCGTAAAATGAGGAAAAACTTTAGCGGTGGACAGACGACTGAGACAGGATGTTCAACGGTAGTCCTTCTGTCTGTCCGTCTCCCCATCCGTCTCTGGCCATCCTGGCTGCCCTTCCCTTTTGGATCTGCAAAGATCCCATCGAATAAAATCCCCTCGACAGGAGCTTGTCTAATGAGCAATATTGAGTATTTCATTCATTAAAATGAATTTCTGCACGTAATCTTCCAAATCAAATCGTTTTCCACGAGAAACGCGATGAGAAAAAAAAACAACCCACCCAAATGTGAGGAATCCAGTTCTTAACTTTAGAGGGGTTTCCCCCCCCTTCCCCATTGAATAAATTCAACTGTATTTGTAATAAATCCAACCAAAATAAACAGGCTTCCCACTCCCCCCCCCACTTCTCCTAGCTAGGCGTCTTCCCATCTCTTCCCCCCCTCAGCCCCCCCCCCCAAATCTCAGCTGCTGCAGGAGTTCGTATTTGTTATCCGATGACATCCCCCCCAGCTATTAATTTCATAAAAGATCACGGTTCCTCCAGATGCTCTTTAAAGGAAACACGTCTCGGGAGGATGGGAACATTTAGTTAATAATTTAACGCTGGGCTCTCTGCAGTTTTCACCCCCCAACCCCTACCCCCCCATTTTTTTTCCTTTTTTCTCCCGACCCAAAACACGATCAATGGGACGAACAATTGGCGAATAGAAGTTTCCTGGAGGGTTTTTTTGTTTTTGTTTTATTTTGCAAAGACATGGATGAGAATATGAACTAAGGATGGCTTTAGGGATAGATAGATAGATAGATAGATAGATAGATAGATAGATAGATAGAAAGAAGGAAATAAATAGGGATAGACAGACAGACAGAAAGAAAAATAGATAAAAATAGGGATAGATAGATGATAGATAGATATAGATAGAAATAGGGATAGATAGAAAGAAATAGGGATAGATAGATAGATAGATAAATAGATAAACAGAGACAAAGAGAAAGAAAGAAAAAAGAAAAAATAGGGATACATAAATAGGAATAGGGATAGATAGATGATAGATAAACAGGCAGACAGACAAAGAGAAAGAAGAAAAAATAGGGATAGATAGATGATAGATAGATAGATAGATAGATAGATAGATAGATCTAGCTAGCTAGACAGAAAGAAAGGAGGAAATAAATAGGGATAGACAGACAGACATACAGAAAGAAAGAAGAAATAAATAGATAAAAATAGGGATAGATAGATAATAGATAGATTGATAGATAGATATAGATAGAAATAGGGATAGATAGAAAGAAATAGGGATAGATAGATAGATAAATAGATAGACAGACAAAGAGAAAGAAAGAAAAAAGATAAAATAGGGATACATAAATAGGAATAGGGATAGATAGATGATAGACAGACAGACAGACAGACAGAAAAAGAGAAAGAAAGAAAGAAGAAAAATAGGGATAGATAGATGATAGATAGATAGATAGATAGATAGATAGATAGATAGATAGATAGGGATCGATAGATAAGATAGAGGCAGACAGAGACAGACAGAAATAGGGATGGATAAATGGATGGATGGATGGATAGATAGAAAGAAAGAAATAGATAGATAGATATAGATAAAGGGATAGTCAGATAAACATACATAGATAGATATAAATAGATGATTGATTGATTTAGACGGTTGTAAAAGGGAGTTTTTATATACACACACACCAACACAAATATTTGTGTGTGTGTGTGTGTGTGTATCTATGTGGTCCTCGACTTACAACAGTTCATTTAGTAACCATTCAAAGTTACAAAGGCACTCGAAAAAGTGACTTACGACCATTTTTCACACTTACGACTTTGCGGCTGTCATAAATTGAGGATAAGCTGTGTATACAAACACCAACACACCCACCCACACACAAAGACTCTCTCTCCCTCTTTTGCATGGACACACACGCAGGGAAAAATGTGTACAAACCCTAAATCAATGCAAGTGGCCAGAAATAATTGTTTCATTTTCGACGGGAAATGTTCAAGACACTATCGGATGCGCCGACCCGTATCGCGGCTGTTTTTTGAAGACTGCACTGTACAACGTGACATTTATTGACAGTCTGATGTTCAGCCTCAGGGCTCTGGATATCATTATTATTACTATTTTTTCCCCCGTTTCTTTTTTTTCTGATCGTTCGCTAGGGAAATGTTTAAAACTCGAGATATTGGTTTTTTTTTAAAGCTACCGTATTGTTTGTAGATGAGCGCAAGGGGAAAAAAAATCTGCGCAGAAGCACAAAATACATGAAGCGAATATCAGGCTTTCGTGAAAATAATGCACAATTCTCCTTTTTTTTTCTGCTTTAGGATACCACTTAATATGGTGATTTTATGAAGAGTTAGAAAAAGAGGTAGAAAGTAGAAATTGGGAAAACAGTATTACGTACACTGATCAGGGGTGAAATGCTACCGGTTCGCATCGGTTCGGGGGAACCGGTAATATAAAAAAAAGTTACCAGTTCGGGCGAATCGGTAGTTTAAAAAAAGCTACCGGTTCGTCAGAACAGGTATTTCCCTTGCTGTTCTACTTACCTTGTCAAGCCTTGTTTTTCGACACGAAGTGCGCATTTGGTGTGTATTGTGCGTGCGCGCGTGTGCTTTTTTTGTGAAAAGTTTTTTTTAGAATATAAAATATACATTTTCTTATACATAATTAATCATACATGTATATATTTTCCTTAAAGAAAGCATTAAAATAAAACATTTTAATTACATTCGGAGTTGCTCTTCTACCTTTTCTTCCCTCTTTTCACAACAAACCTTCTCCTCCTCCTCCTTTCTTTCCCTTCCCAACCTCTGCTCCTCTCCTACTTTCTCCTTCCTCCTCTCCTCCCCCCCCACTTCCCCTTCCTTTCCCCCACTCCTCTCTTCTTTTCCCCCTTCTCACCTTCTCTCCTACTCCTGTCCTCTGCCCTTCCTTCCTCTCCTTTTCCCTTTCTTCCTTTCCTCTCACTCCTTCTCCTCTTCCTCCCCTCTCCTTTCTATCTTCTTTGCTATATAATATTCTTCTTGTTTGGTATCCGAGCAACTCCTGTATTCTACTCGTATATACTTTCTTTCAATTTCTTTTCAGATTTATTCTATCTATCAATATTATCATCATAATTGTACATTATTCTTATACTGCGCAGGCAGCAAACTGGTGGCAATCCACGGAGGATTTCATCACTGGCACTGATATATAATAGAATATGTTATAATTACAAGGTGCACACAAATGATAGAAGTTATGATTAAGTTATGATTATGATTATGTATATCTAAATAGTATTATTATTATTAGCATTGTGTATAAAGTATTTTGACCCAGACAATACACTGTTTGCTAAGTATTTATGGATGTTAAAGAAAAAAACTATAAATAAAATTATAATATATATATATATATATATATATATATATATATATATATATATAAATAAAGCATGCTTGCTTAATACAGTGCCTTACAAATGTATTGGGATTCACTTCCTTTCCCCCCCCAACCTCATCCATGGGAACTGTAGTACCTCTGCGGAGCAATTAATGAAGTCCAGAAATATTGGAAATAGCTCAAAGAAATTATCTCATTTTATCTCTGCGAGCTCCAAATGGAAATTTTGCGAGAAACTAAGAGAAAAGCTTGCAAAAAAAAAAAAAAAAAGTGGGATATTTTTTTAAAAAAATCTAAAAGAATTCTTAGGAAAGATGCAAATTTTGCCTGTTCTTTGCAGCTGAGGTTTTATTTTAAAGCCAGTCTTTGAGAAAAGGGCCGCTGAGCTTCTTAAATTGGGCATATCTGAGTCATGATTTTGCGTTCATATAAAAAAGTCTTTCTTTTTTTAAAAAAAAAAAAAAATTAATATTGAATTTATATTGGAATTGTGCTATTTTCTGGTAGGGTTTTTTTTTGCAGACAAAACATCAGCAAAATGCTAAATAGAAAACTACAGCAATCTGATCCCCTCTCAACTCATTTAAAAGGTTATATAATTCTATTTACTTAGCCACGGAGAAAGTTTTGGTAAATCAGTAAAAAAACATTTCTTGCAACCAATTTTTTATTTTCTTCCAGTATTTTTTTGGATTCTGGACAGAGCCACAACATTTCTAAGGAGTAGGATTGTACTGTAAATTCGTTTTAAATTGAGACTAAGGTAAAAACCCCATGGGACCTATGAATTTTTGAGAGATTTCTGCAAATTCTCGTACGAAATCACTTAATCGCTTCCTAGAATAGATTTGTATAGTTCCTGCCTTAAAAAAAAAACACCACATTCCAACATTAGATCATTAGAATCTATTTAAACCAGTTTAAAATACAAAATCCAAACAGCGATTTCCATATGCGTCTGCCGAAATAATTTTTAGAATATTTGACAGAAAATATAGAATAATTATAATTATTAAATCATTAAATAATTGTAAGAATAATTAAAAGAAACGATAGAATACTTTTCATTCTACACGCAGAATGACAGAACTCAAAACAAAAAAAATCTATACTAGTACAACTATATTAGAAACGGATTAATTTATCCATCTCTGCATTTCATTTTATGCCCGGCTTTGTGCAAATTTTGCTCTAAATTTAATCGATTCGACAATGAGGATTTTTTTTTCTTTTTAAAGCAGGGATAAATGGTTTAAAAAAAAGAAAAGAAAAAAGGTTTTAGGATGCTTTGAGTTTTCTGCAGGAACTTTGTGACACAAAAAGGAAAGACAGATTAAAGCATCTAGAAATGCAGCAGTTTTATGGAATCTGGGTTTTTTTTTTTTTGATACGATTTTTGATATCTTTGGGCATTTTTAAGAGGTCCATTTTCAGCCCTCTGCAAAAAAACCGGCGGCTTCTTTCGAGCAAGTCTTTCAAAGCTTCTGCCGGTGGTTTATTAGCAGAGGATCGAAGCTCTGAGAAATAAATGAAATTTGTTTGTCACGACCACTCCATATGTTTTTATTTGATTTGCACTAATTTCTTTATTCAAAGGAATGCTGAACCGAAATACCTTAAAAACGACGCCTGACTCGGTTTTGGAAGAGCTGGGGATTTTTTGGGGGGCAAACATGCCCCAAATATAATGCAATATAATAATAATAATAATAATAATAATAATAATAATAATAATAATAATAATAATAATACAAGAACAACAACAATTATACAATAAAGGCTGTAACAGAAGAGCCCTGGGTCCTGATATTTAATTGGGACAAGAAGATCCTGGGTGCGAGATCTACTCTCCCACCAAGATCCTTGGGATTTGGGCTTTCCTGGGAATGGGAAGGAGACGGTTGGCTGAAGGGGGTCTAAAATAAAATTGGGCATTTTGGGGGAAGCTGGTGGTGGGTGATTGAGTAAATCGTAAAATATTGAGTCTAGATCGGGGCTGACTTCTATTCCCCCAATGTACAATACGGCATTTTTGTTCTTTGAATAATAAGCTAAGGAAGGAAGGAAGGAAGGAAGGAAGGAAGGAAGGAAGGAAGGAAGGAAGGAAGGAAGGAAGGAAGGAAGTCATTTGTAGTTAATTTGATGTCTGGAAAAAGGCAAATGCTGAGAATTGCACCCTTCTTCCCTCCTTCCCTTCTTCCTTTCCCCCCTTTCCTTCACTTCCCTTCTCTCTCATCCCTCTCTCCTGTCAGCTTCCATTTATTTGGAAGCTGACATTTCATTTCATTATTATTTCATTTATTTGGAGATAACAACGAAGCTTGACATCTCCATTCCTTCCTTCTCCCCCTTCCCTTTTCCCCTTCCCTTCCCTTCTTTCTTTTTTTCTCCCTTCCTTCCTTCCCTCCCTCCTTCTCATTTCCTTCATTTATTCTTTCCTCCCACCCTCCCTCTCCGGTCTCCTCCCACCTTCTCATTTCCATTTCCTTCTTCCCTTCCCTTTTCCCTCCCTCCCTCTTCCTTCCTTTTCCCCTTCCTTCCTTCCTCTTTCTTCCCTCCTTCTCATTTCCATTTCATTCTTCCCTCCCTCCCTTCCTTCTCCCCTTCCCTTTTCCCTGCCCCCTCTTTCTTCCTTCCTTTCTCTTTCTTCCCTCCTTCTCATTTCCATTTCATTCTTCCCTCCCTCCCTTCCCTCTCCCCCTTCCCTTCCCTTTTCCCTCCCCCTCCCTCCCCCTTCTTTCTTTCCTTCCTTCCTTCCTTCCTTCCTTCCTTCCTTCCTTCCTTCCTTCCTTCCTTCCTCTTTCTTTCTTTCTTTCTTTCTTTCTTTCTTTCTTTCTTTCTTTCTTTCTTTCTTTCTTTCTTTCTTCCTTCTTTCTTTCTCCCTCCCTCCCTTTCTTCCTTCCTCTTTCCTTCCTTCCTTCCCTCCCTCCCTCCCTCCCTCCTTTCTTCTTTCCTCCCTCCCTTCCTCCCTCATTGCTGTGCACAAGCCCAGTGACTTTTCTCAGGGTTTTCTCAGACTTTTCCCTCCTGCAAAGGGCCCTGCACCAACCCTGAGCCTGAAAAAAGCCCACTCCCCAAATATGCCCCGTCCACAAGACCCCCCCACCCTAGGCAGCCTTTTTGCAAAGCTCTCTTCTATGCAAAAAAAATAAATAAGAGGGGTGGGTGAGCGGGTGGGCAAAACAGCCAGGATGTCTTCCTTGTCACCTGGCGGAGAAGCCTTTGAGCCCCCCTTGATGTGCCAGGACGAGGAGGGGGCTGCCACATTAAAAGCTTTTTCTCGGCTGCAATTTCCAAGGCTGATTTGAGAAGGGGGGGTATTATTTGGGGTGGGGGGGCTCATCCAGCCAGTGACCCTCTCGGAACGTGCAGCTGATGGCCGACATAAGGGGCTTTTATGCGATTTTTGGCTCGTCTTCCTGACTGCCAGGGATAGCTCCACTCCGCGCTGCAATCATAATAAACTCTGGGCTAAAGTGGGTGGGTGGGTCGGAGAGAGGGAAGGGAGTGTGGGGGTGGGGGGGCTTGTGACCCATCCCTCAGGTAGACAGAAGTATAAAACCAGAGGTGGCCGCCTTAAAGGGTTGGCACGGGGCCCATGGCTCTGCAAAAGTGAAAGAAAGAGGGTAAAAAGGTTTATTTGCTTAATGGGAAGGGGCCGAGCCCACCACCCCTGGGGTTACGAAAGCAGGCGGCATTTGGGGTTTGGGGCCGTGAATTTCCCTCCGGTAAATAATCACAGTAAACAGCACTTAATGGGATCACTAAATGGCTGCAGATTGACTGGTTTCCTTTCTTTTTCTTTCTTTCTTTCTTTCTTTCTTTCTTTCTTTCTTTCTTTCTTTCTTTCTTTCTTTCTTTCTCTCTTCCCCTTTCCTTTTTCCTTCAATCCTTCCTTTTCCTTCCTCCATTCCCTCCTCTTTCCTTCCTTCCTTCCCTCCCTCCCTCCTCTCTTTCTCTCTCACTCTTCCTTCTAACTTCCTTTATCTGTCCACGAATTTTCCTTCCTTCCTTCTTCCTTCCCTATCTGCTCTCCTTCCTTCCTTCTCTTCCCTTCCCTTCTCTGTCCCTCTCCCTTCCTTCCTTCTTTCCTTCTTTCTTTCCTCCCTTCCTTCTCTCTTTCTCTTTCTCTTTCTCACTCTTCCTTCTTCTAACTTCCTTCCTCCTTCCACTAATTTTCCTTCCTTCCTTCTTCCCTTCCTATCTGCTCTCCTTCCTTCCTTCCTCTCTCTTCCCTTCCCTTCTCTGTCCCTCCCTCTCCCTTCCTTCCTTCTTTCCTCCCTCCCTCCCTCCTTTCTCTCTTTCTTTCTCTCTCACTCTTCCTTTTTCTAACTTTCTTCCTCCTTCCGCTAATTTTCCTTCCTTCCTTCCTTCCTTCCTCTTTCCTTCCCTTCCCTCTTCTTCCTCCTTCCGCTAATTTTCCTTCCTTCCTTCCTTCCTTCGTTCCTTCCTTCCTTCCTTCCTTCCTTCCTCTTTCCTTCCCTTCCCTCTTCACCCCTTTCCTTCCCTTCCATCTTCATTCTTCCCTTCCCTCTCCCTCTCCCTTCCTTCTTTCCTTTCTTCCTCCCTCTCTTCTTTCCTTCCTTCTCCTCCTAGCTTCAGTCCTCACCCTACAGGTTGTCTCAAAGGCATTTTCCTGGATACGCTACTTTTCTCTATGCAAACTTCCTTTCTTGAAAATACAGGGACTATTCCACTTCCTGCCAAAACAGCCTGAGAGCACATTAATTTTCCTTTAAACGGATTTAGCATCTTGATTACCGCCTGTTGCTGGGTGAACTTTAGGCTGGGGACACCAAGGTTGTTCAACACCTAGCTTGAGCGGGATATTGGTCTCGATTTGCTCCCAGCTCCGACTTTGGGGACCTGGATAAATAAACGAGCCAGGTATGTACAAGTAGTCCTGGACTTATAACCACAACTGAGCCCAATATTTCCGCTGCTAAGCGAGACAGCCGAGCTTTGCCCCGTTTCATCCACCTTCTCTTGCCACACTTGTTTAGTGAATCACCGCAGTTCTGTCAGTCACACGGTTGCTAAACGAATCTGGCTTCCCCGTCGACTTTGCTGGTCGGAGGGTCGCCGACGGGGATCACGTGACACACACACACACCCCAGGACGCTGCAACTGTCGTAAATAGGGGTCCGTTTTCGAGCCTCCGAATGTAAATCACGTGACCCCGGGAACGTCGCGACCCCGTCACAAATATGAGTCGGTTGCCAAGCCTCTGAATTCTGATCATTTGTATTGTTTTTATTTCGTTTCCTAGTACTGTTTGTGTTGGTTCTATCACTAGGTGTTGTATCTTATGATTTATGGTGAATGTATTTTTATGTATCACTATGATCATGATTTATCACTTGTAGCTTTTATGTACAATGAGAGCTTATGCACTAGAGACAAATTCCTTGTGTGTCCTGTCCTGTCCTATTCTATTCTAATCCTATATTTTATTATTCAGTCTATTCTATTCTAATTCTATTCTATTTCTATATTTTATTATTCATTCTATTCTATTCTAATTCTGTATTTTATTATTAATTCTATTCTATTCTAATTGTATATTTTATTATTCAGTCTATTTTATTCTATTTCTATATTTTATTATTCATTCTATTCTATTCTATTTCTATATTTTATTATTCAGTCTATTTTATTCTAATTCTATATTTTATTATTCAGTCTATTCTGTTCTAATTCTATTCTAATTCTATCTTTTATTATTCAGTCTATTCTGTTCTAATTCTATATTTTATTATTCAGTCTATTTTATTCTAATTCTATATTTTATTATTCAGTCTATTCTGTTCTAATTCTATATTTTATTATTCAGTCTATTGTATTCTAATTCTATATTTTATTATTCAATCTATTCTATTCTAATTCCATATTTTATTAGTCATTCTATTCTATTCTAATTCTATATTTTATTAGTCATTCTATTCTATTCTAATTCTATATTTTATTAGTCATTCTATTCTATTCGGTATTCTATTCTATTCTATTTCTGTATTTTATTATTCATTCTATTTTATTCTAATTCTATATTTTATTATTCAGTCTATTCTGTTCTAATTCTATTCTAATTCTATATTTTATTAGTTGTTCTGTTCTGTTCTGTTCTATTTTTTATTCTATTCTATTCTGTCAGGCAAAAAAATCCACACGCGCTCTCTCTCATTTCCCACTGAGTTACCCGGTTTTCCTTTCCCGCTCAGCTGCCGAGGGAGGTCTCCGGGTTCGTCTGTTCGGTTTAATGTCTCTCCCTTATCAGATCAAAAGCGGGGTTGAAATTTCCTTCTCTGGATTCCTCCTATTCTTCCTCCATTCATTCAATTCATTCTTCCTTCCTCTGGGCTGAAAGCTAAGCTCCATTCACCGGGCGGGCCGCGGGGGCCTCCATTCTTAACTCTCGACCCCGCGTCGTGGCCGCCGGCTTTGATTTCAGGCCACCAAGCTCACAGGTGACAAAGTCTTTGGTTGGAGGGCCTTGGGGGTGGGGGGGGCACAGGGGGCTTTTTTCCCCTGGGTTGCCAAAGGGCGGGCTGAGAAAGTTTCAAGGAAAAGGAGACGATAAGCAAGAGCAATTCTGGGCCCCGCTGTAATCCTAAAATGACTATCCTGTAATGCGTTGATTTATTTGGGCCCCGCTAAATTTATTCGGGTCCCGCTGCTTTACTATTATTCTTCGCATCTTTCTTGTTACCTCTCTCCCGGTCTTCTTATGACTACGAGTTTGTCGCTTGTATCTTTATGAGTTATGTTGTTTTATTCACTATCCTGGTATGATTTATGTTGAGGATGGCTTAGTATCCTAGGACTGAGGGTTGTATCTCATGATTTATGATGAATGTATTTTTATGATGAGTTTGATCATGATTTGTCACTTGTTGCTTGTGGGTACACTGGAAACAAATTCCTTCTGTGTCCAATCACACTTGGCCAATAAAGAATTCTGTTCTGTTCTGTTCTGTTGTTCTGTTCTGTTGTACTCTACTCTACTCTACTCTACTCTACTCTACTCTACCCTACCCTACCCTACCCTACTCTATTCTATTCTCTATTCCATTCTACTTTACTCTACTCTACTCTACTCTAGTCTACTCTATTCTATTCTCTATTCCATTCTACTCTACTCTACTCTACTCTACTCTATTCTCTATTCCATTCTACTCTACTCTACTCTACTCTACTCTATTCTCTATTCCATTCTACTCTACTCTACTCTACTCTACTCTACTCTACTCTACTCTACTCTATTCTCTATTCCATTCTACTCTACTCTACTCTACTCTACTCTACTCTATTCTCTATTCTCTATTCTCTATTCCATTCTACTCTACTCTACTCTACTCTACTCTACTCTACTCTACTCTCAGTAGTTGGGGCAACTGAAGGACGGCAAAATGTTGCTTTGGAATGACTTTTGACAGTCCTGGGTCACTCAGTAGCACAGTGGTCGGTTTCAAATTTTTTTACTACCGGTTCCGTGGGCGTGGCTTGGTGGGCGTGGCTTGGTGGGCATGGCAGGGGAAGGAGACTGTAAAATCTCCATTCCGTCCCCACTCCAGGGGAAGGTTACTGCAAAATCCCCATTTCCTCCTGATCAGCTGGGATTCGGGAGGCAGAGAATAGATGGGGGCGGGGCCAGTCAGAATTTTGACTACCGGTTCTCCGAACTACTCAAAGTTTCCGCTACCGGTTCTCCAGAACTGGTCAGAACCTGCTGAAACCCACCTCTGCAGTAGCATGGGAATCAACCGGAGGATGTTCGTTTGGCTAGTTAGCCGTTTTTAATCGAGTTTATTTATTCTCTGTTTTGAGTCATTCTGGAATCAGGGAAGCTTGAGTTGAATTAAGAAGGAAACACCCTCTCCTAAAGGAACAGGAAGGAGTTACCTGTGTTCAGATTCTTGCCTGAATTTGGTGGCAAATTGTTAAAAGAAACTTTTAAATTTTTTTAAAGTTTTGCCTTCATTCAAAATAACAGAGTTGGAAGGGACCTCAGAGGTCATCTAATCCAACCCCCTGTTCAGGCAGGAGACCTTGTACTACTCCAGACAAATGGCTCTCCAGTCTCTTCTTGAAAACTAGGAGCATCTACAACTTCCAGAGGGAAGCTATTCCATTTATCCATCCATCCATCCATCCATCCATCCATCCATCCGCCTGCCTGTCATGCATCTTATCTATCTCAGAATCATAGAATCCTAGGGCTGGAAGCGACCTTGAGGTCTTCTAGTCCAACCCCCTGCTAAGGCAAGAGACTTTATACCAATCCAGACAAATGGCTGTCCAATCTCTTCTTAAAAACCTCCAGTGATGGAGCATTCACAATTTCCAGTGGCAAGTTGTTCCACTGGTTAATTGTTCTCACTGTCCGGGAATTTCCAGGTTGCTTCTCTCCTTGATTAGTTTCCACCCGTTGCTTCTTCTCCTACCTTCTTTGGTGCTTTGTGCCCTCTCTTCTTTGTGGCAAGATTCATGTTAAAAGAAAGTTCTGGAAAGGGAGCTCTCACATACCCCCCTCCGTCCCCAAATGTTCTTAGGTGGAGAATCAAAAATAGACTGACAACCGTCGCTTGTGTTCTTCCACAAAAACGCCCGCCTGGTCTCCTCCTTCTCAAGAGTTGAGAAAGGAAAGGGGACCACCCGGACGAGCCCAACGTCACTTGTGGGCAGCTCTGCCGGGGAGATAAAAGCTTTCTTCCACCCCTGCTTTCCAAAACCTGGGATTTGAGGGATGTCATTTGCAAGATTGGCACGGCGGGGGATGCCTTTTGTGTTGGTGTGACATTGAAGTTGTGCAGAACGTGGGGCCGATGAACCTTTTCTTTGTTTCCCCTTCTAAAAAGATTTTTTTTTAAAAAAAGAGAGAGGAATAGGTGGGCGTTTGGATACTTAATGTTTGCCCATGAGTTCGATTTCAGAGGCGAGAATTGCTCGGCAGTTCCCGAGCCTGGGTAAGCACTCAGCTCCGTTGACCCCCATCGGTCCTCCCGTGGTACGTTCCGCGGGAGGTCCACCTAGGCATTCTCTTCCAGGCCCTGGAAGAGACCACTGCTGAGATAGGGGGGCAGCCCGGGACTCTTCTTGTGAATGCAAGGAGACAATGGAGCATACGTAGATGATAAAGAGATGTCGGGATCTCGGAGGAAGAAGGAGTTGAGGGCCACCCCGCTTCCCAGCGGGGCCTCCTCTGCTCAAAAGACAGCGGCATCGGCCCGCGGAGAGGGGTCGCCCCAGCCTCAATGAGGTCTTTCAAGCTGCGAAGTCAACCCAGTGTCTGCCCCATCCAGTCTCGGGAAAAGGGTCTCGAGCGATGGCCTGTTCTTTCAAAGCCGGGGAGCCATATCGCCCCACAGAGCCGTGGGGCGGCTTTGACCCTCTTCTGCAGCCCTGATCTTAAAGGCCGCTTGAGCGGGAGGGAGGGAGGCAGGCCTGACATTCTCCATCGGCAAGCAACGTTACCATCGGCTGCCCAAACGATGACGATGATGGTTTGCAAAGCGTTCCAAGCTGGTTAAATGCTGGTCAGCAGATCCAGGTTACTGGACAACCTAGACGCGTGATGGCGAACCTAGGACACGCGTGCCACAGCTGACAGGCGGAGCCCTCTCGGCGAGCACGGGAGCCCAGCTCAGCTCCACCACGCATGCATGCGTGAGTCCCTCTGACCAGCTGATTTTCGGGTGTCTGCAGCACATGCGGGAGATGTGCTATACATGCGTGGGGGGGTCGTGTACACATGCGTGCGGGAGGAGTGCAGTGGGTGTGGCGAGGCTCCTCCGTGGCCTGTTTTTCATCCCAGGAGGCTGCAGGGAGGCCTACTAGGCCCAAAATGGGGCGGGGGTGTGTGGTCGCGTGCGTATGCACGGGGACGGGGAAAGCATGGGAGTTGTGCATACATGCGCAGGAGGCGGGATGCAGGGGATTGTCATGCATGCATTGCATTATAGGTGCCAGCATCTCAAATCTTTGCCGGTTCATTTGTGCTCAACTCTCCGTAAATGTTACGCTCCGTTTCCTTGTCTTCCGGAATTCCATCCTTCGGTCCCTTCCTCCTTTCGAAACAGTTTTAAGCCTGGATCTCAGGATTTCTCATCGGGTGTGTATCGGAAGTGGGCTTCACATACTGTCACAACCGGTTCGCCCAGCACCGGAAATGTGAGAGCACGCGCCATCCGCGACATCAAACAACACGGCAATTCGCTCGCCCGCACCATCCACATAAAAAACACAGGGATATAGGACGGGATCGATACTACCAATTTGCCCGAATCGGTCCGAACCGGCTGAATCCCACCTCTGGCATGTATGAACGATGGGATTTTTCTCGGGGTGGAAGGACTTAAAAGTTACACTGATAGCAGAGTAACCGGCACAGGCCTGCCTTTCTGAATGATTAACCGTCTCTAAATCCCTTATCACTTCGATAAAAAAAAAAATGGATGCTATAATTAAAAATTCCTTCAATCATCTTCAATTCGGTTCACGGGTCAAAACCGAACCGTTCAAATCCTAAGCAAGGAGAGAAGAGCTGGTAAGGGAGCATCTGAATGTATGTTAATATGTCCTTATTATAGGTTTAATCTTCAATTCCGTTCACAGTCTGGGATTGGTAAAAATTAACAATTCACCGGTTTTTAAACCAAGGATCTAAGAACTGTTAAGGTAGCTACCGCCGTAAGTGCGAGGATGGGACGTAAGTCTCTGTTTTTCAGCGCCACCGTAGTTTCAGAGGTTGGCTAAAGGAATGGTTGTTAAGGCGTGGACTACCTGGGAAGTGGGGGGGGGACAGAGAGACCCCGTTCAGATAACGGGGAGTGGGAGTATGTGTGTGTGGGGGTGTTATCTGCCACAGAGCCGCTTGGCTGGGCCTCGAGAATGGAAGACGCTCCCACCGACGATGGGTGAAAGCCGATCTTGTCAAGAGCTATTTTCTTCGGCAGACAAAACCGACATTGTCAGTTCTGGAGGCTCACGTGTGGCCTTGGCGGGGTCCCAAAGACCACCTTTCGGCCTCCGGCCAGCCAGCCCTGAGACAAAGCAGAGCCCCCCTCTCAGCTGTCATGTCTCTCGGGAGCCGATGAAAAGAGGTGGAGAGGACCCAGTAATGCTGCCGAAGAGATAACCCTCAAGAGGAGACCCAAAAGGTCTGCCTATCTCTCTCTCTCTCTCTCTCTCTCTCTCCCTCTCTCTCTCTCTCTCTCTCTCTCTCTCTCTGGGAAGGATTTCACACCAGAGGGTGGCTTCTAAATAAGATCTGGATAAAGGTTTTCTCTCCGGAAGGAGGGAGAGAAAGAGAGGAGGGGAAGAGAGAGAGAAAGAGAAAGAGAGAGAGAAAAAGCAGGAGAGAGAAAAAGAGAAAGAGAGAGAGAGAGAGAGAGAAAGAGAGAGAGAGAAAGAGAAAGAGAGAGAGGGAGAGAAAGAAAGAGAGAGAGAAAGAGAGGGAGGGAGAAAAAGTGGGAGAGAGGGAGAGAAAGTGAGGGAGAGAAAGAGAAAAAGAGGGAGAGAGAGAGAGAAAGAGAAAGAGAGAGGGAGAGAAAGAAAGAAAGAGAGAGAGAAAGAGGGAAAGAGAGAGAGAGAGAAAGAGGGAGAAAAAGTGGAAGAGGGGGAGAGAAAGTGAGGGAGAGAAAGAGAAAAAGAGAAGGAGAGAGAGAGAAAGAGAGAGAGGGAGAGAAAGGGGGAGAGAAAGAGAGGGAGAGAAAGAGGGAGAAAAAGAGCGGGAGAGGGAGAGAGAGAGAGACAGAAAGAGAGAGGGAGGGAGGGAGAGAAAGAGGGAGAGAAAGAAAGAGGGTAGAGAGAGATGGAGAGAAAGAGGGAGGGAGGGATGAAGAGAGAGAGCGCGTGAAAGAGAGAGACAGAGAGAGGGAGAAAGAGTGAGAGAGGAAGAAAGAGAGAGATAAAAAGAGAGAGGGAGGGAGAGAAAGGGAGGAGAGAGGGAAAGAGAGAGACAAAGAGAGGGAGAAAGAGAGAGAGAAAAAGAGAGAGGGAGGGAGAGAAAGAAGGAGAGAAAGGGAGGAAAGAGGGAAAGAGAGAGAGAGAGAGAGACCGAAAGAGACACAGAAAGAGAGAGAGAAAGAGTCAGAGAGGGAGAGAGATATGATCCCAGGTCCCCCCGAGTTTGGGTCATGAAACAAGCTCAAGATCTCGCAATCCTCCTCTTCTCCACAAACCCCGCACCCTTCTAGCACTGATGGCGTTACCAACGTGGGTCCTGAAACGTCGGCAAGAAAAATCCGCCAAGCTCAAGTGAGCACCGAGGACCCCTCACGTCCAACCCTGAAGCTAAACCATCTTCTCCTCGATTCATTTCTCCTTCGCTCTAGCTTGGGTTTCCTCTCCCGGATTCGTTTCCCCCACGGTTCTCTGAAACGCTTTCCAGCCTGAGCAGGGGGTTGGACTAGAAGACCTCCGGGGCTCCCCTTTTCCGACTCGGCTAGGCTTCGTTTAGAAATGCCCGGCGGAGGAAGCTGTTATTAGACATGACCTCATTCGCTGAGGATCTCCGGCCAGCTCCACGCTTGCTAGACCATCAAAAAACCTCGGTGGAAAAGAATGTCAGATCCGATCTTCAGGAAGATAGGAAAGGAGCCGCGAGGAAGGCCTGGTGGAAAAGATTACAGAGGGAAGCAAACGCCAGAAAGGAACTCAACATCGTCCCTTGTTATCGTTATTATTATTATTATTTAATTTTTTTTTAGGGTAAAAACCAGATTTCAAGATTTTGTCACAATTATTTGTTGATTTATTTGTATCCCGAGTTGATTATAACTCAAGGGGGCGAACGAATCCAACATAGCTAGCCCCTCCGATTTTCCCCACAACGACAGCCCTGTAAGGCTGGGCTAAGAAAGAGGGACCGGCCCAACTTCACCCAGCTGACTTTCATGCTTAAGACAGGACTAGAACTCCCAATCTCCTGGTGATTGGCCCAGTTACCCAGTCGGCTTTCATGCCTAAGGTGGAGCTAGAACTCCCAGTCTCCTGGTGATTGGTCCAACGTCACCCAGATGGCTTTCATGCTTAAGACAGGATTAGAACTCCCAATCTCCTGGTGATTGGCTCAACGTCACCCAGTCGGCTTTCATGCTTAAAACAGGACTAGAACTCCCAATCTCCTAGTGATTGGCTCAACATCACCCAGTCGGCTTTCATGCTTAAAACAGGACTAGAACTCCCAATCGCCTGGTGATTGGCTCAACGTCACCCAGTCGGCTTTCATGCTTAAAACAGGACTAGAACTCCCAATCTCCTGGTGATTGGCTCAACGTCACCCAGTCGGCTTTCATGCTTAAGACAGGACTAGAACTCCCAATCTCCTAGTGATTGGCCCAATGTCACCCAGATGGCTTTCATGCTTAAAATAGGACTAGAACTCCCAATCTCCTGGCGATTGGCCCAACGTCACCCAGTCGGCTTTCATGCTTAAGACAGGACTAGAACTCCCAATCTCCTGGTGATTGGCCCAGTTACCCAATTGGCTTTCATGCTTAAGGTGGAGCTAGAACTCCCAATCTCCTGGTGACTGGCCCAACGTCACCCAGCTGGCTTTCATGCTTAAGGCATGAACTAGAACTCCCAATCTCCTGGTGATTGGCCCAGTTACCCAATTGGCTTTCATGCTTAAGGTGGAGCTAGAACTCCCAATCTCCTGGTGACTGGCCCAACGTCACCCAGCTGGCTTTCATGCTTAAGGCATGAACTAGAACTCCCAATCTCCTGGTGATTGGCCCAGTTACCCAATTGGCTTTCATGCTTAAGATGGAGCTAGAACTCCCAATCTCCTGGTGATTGGCTCAACGTCACCCAGCTGGCTTTCATGCTTAAGACAGGACTAGAACTCCCAATCTCCTAGTGATTGGCTCAACGTCACCCAGATGGCTTTCATGCCTAAGGCATGAACTAGAACTCCCAATCTCCTGGTGATTGGCCCAATGTTACCCAGCTGACTTTCATGCCTAAGGCAGGACTAGAACTTCCTGTCTCCTGGTGATTGGCCCAAAGTCACCCAGTTGGCTTTCACACCTAAGGCGGGACTAGAACTCTCAGTCTCCTGGTGATTGGTCTAAAGTCACCCAGATGGCTTTCACGCCTAAGGTGGGACTAGAACTCTCAGTCTCCTGGTGATTGGCCCAAAGTCACCCAGTTGGCTTTCACATCTAAGGCGGGACTAGAACTCTCAGTCTCCTGGTGATTGGTCTAAAGTCACCCAGCCGGCTTTCATGGCTAGGCAGGACTTGAACTCGACGCTCTCCCGATTTCTAGACTGGTGCTTTAACCACTGGATCAAACTGGCTAATAGTGAAGTCAGATCTGTTTCTTAACTTGGCCTGTAGAGGATTCTTGTTTGTTACTTGAT
>NC_142077.1:2567500-2580000 GCF_059756535.1 Pantherophis guttatus
CTTCCTTCCTTCCTTCCTTCCTTCCTTCCTTCCTTCCTTCCTCCCTCCCTCCCTCCCTTCCTTCCTTCCTTCCTTCTCCTTCTCCCTCTCCAGTGTGTGTGTTTCTATGTGTGGGTGGACACAACCCTAAAGGTGGGGTATGGTCGAACCAGAATCAATCAATCCTTCCTTCCTTCCTTCCTTCCTTCCTTCCTTCCTTCCTTCCTTCCTTCCTTCCTTCCTTCCTTCCTTCCTTCTCCCTCTCCAGTGTGTGTGTGTGTGTACACAACCTTCAAGGTGGGGTACCTACGATCCAACAAAAATTGACCGGAAAGATTTACATCCTATCGCACAAACTTCTGCTGATCCGGCCTAAAACTACCTTGGCCTTCCCTGCAGCTTTATCACGCTGTGGGGCATTCCAGATGAAATTAAAAATGAAAAGAGGACTATATTTTCATTTCTGCCAGGAAGAGAAAGGCTCTTTTCTGGGTGGTTTTTTTTTTTTTAATGTTTGGCACGGTGAACCTTGAGCATTTCTTGTCGTGGAGAAATTTGAGAAGTGGGGGACAACGGTCTCCGACGAATAAAACCGAAACCCGATCAAGTTCTGCTTTTTTCTGCCTGTTAGATTTGCTCCCCGTGGAGGCTCTCAAGATATATAGAGATTAAGCAGTGAAAATCTGCTCGAACGCGCAGGAATGTTTAGCTAAGCTAGAACTCGGAGTAGACCAAAAATAAAAATAAAAATATCACTTTTACGTTTCATTCCCCATTTTATTTAAAACGTCAACGCATTTCAGGAGAGATTTGCTAATTTGGGTCAAACCTTTCACCAAACCGAACTGACATTCTCATCTCATTTTTAAAAATTTTTTTTTGCAGTGATTCAATTAGAATTTAACTATAAAAGGTAAAGTACATATGTGCTAGTTGTTCCCGACTCTAGGGGGCGCTGCTCGTCTCCGTTTCAAAGCCGAAGAGCCAGCGCTGTCTGAAGACGTCTCCGTGGTCATGTGGCCGGCATGACTCAATGCCAAAGGCGCCCGGAACGCTCTTCCCTTCCCACCAAAGGTGGTCCCTATTTTCCTACTTGCCTTTTTTACCTGCTTTCGAACCGCTAGGTTGGCAGAAGCCGGGACAAGTCACGGGAGCTCATCCCGTTACGCGGCACCAGGGATTCGAACCGCCGAACTGCCGACCTTTCGATCGACAAGCTCAATGTCTTAGCCACTGGGCCACCGTGTCCCCTAGAATTTAAATATAACTCAATATAATTGCCTCTGCATCCAACCCATATCTGGTTTTTATTTTATTTTATTGATATAAAAGAAGAATCATTAAAAAGGAGAGGATGATCAGGTCTCTTTAGACAAATTCCATTCTGATTTTCAAAGATCGGGGTTGACTAACATCAAATTTCCCACTCTTGCACGCTTAAGATAATCACCGGCTCAGCTAGGCTTATTAATCAACTACGGTCCTTAATTAACGCTTTAATTCCTTAGGTTGCTTCCAATTCCAGGAAAAAAAAAAAATAGATACGAATCGGAAGGTTATCTCGGGATAAGGATACGCAGGAGAAGCTCGGGTTCTGTGAAATTTTTACGAATTTGCACTTAGACAAGCTGCCTTTTACCACCATTCCTGGACAAGCCTGTTTCGGGTTTTCACGGCAAATGTTTTTAAAAGATGTGGCGTGGGGCGGCCCTCGTGGTTAATGTACGGGGCTTTTCCTGAAATTGAATCAGGCAACTGTAAAGAATTTTTACAGATTGCAATCGGCCAGGCCTGCCCGAGCCTGATTTCCAGAGAGAAATCCATGCTCGGCGATGGCCGCATCGCGCCAATCCTTCCTGCGTATCGCCTTTCACGCAGCCCAAATATGTTGCAAAGAATTTTTTCGCTGGCTTCCAAGCATGACACCGAGCATCTCTCTCAGGAACGCTCGTCTTCGGAGCCCTGGACCGAAATGCTTGTAAATGTGTGGCTTTGAGGGATCAGGAATAAAATCCACACGACTAAGGAAGTGGTGAATGCCTTCAGCTCTTTCTTTCTTTCTTTCTTTCTTTCTTTCTTTCTTTCTTTCTTTCTTTCTTTCTTTCTTTCTTTCTTTCTTTCTTTCCTTCCTTCCTTCCTTCCTTCCTTCCTCCCTCCCTCCCTCCCTCCCTCCCTCCCTCTCTCTCTCTCTCTTTCTTTCTTTCTTTCTTTCCTGTTCTTGCGGACAGGTATCCTGCTCCTGGACCAACTTAGGCCCAAAGAGGACACTCTGTTTAGGAGAAGGGTCTATAAAAAAGAGGGTTGCAATGGGTGGGGCCCTGTAATCTGCTCTTTTTGGCCCCCTTTTTCTCGCAATGGTCTGTGGGAAAGACGTCGGAGAAGAGACGCAGATCAGATACCGGGCAGATAAGAGGCTGCTGAGCCCTCAGAAGGAAAATGAGCATGGGGAGCATCTCAGAAGGGACCCTCTCTAGTTTCTTTGGCTGTAAAGAGGAGGGGGAAGAAATATTGTAATGGGATGTGGGAAAGGCCTTGGGAGACAGGAGGAAGAATCGCAGACTAGACAACGGTCTCGAAAATGTGGCTAAATAGGACAGCGTTACATCCAGGCGCCGGCCTACTGACAGTCGCTGCTACCACTTCGGTCAAACCGGCTGAATACCCCCTCTGATCTTCTCGTTCGAAAAACTTTCCAGGCTGCCTCCCCTCCACAAAGATGAGGATGATTCAAAAACATACGATAACTTCCCCAAACAACCGGCCAAGAATAAATAAATTTAGCGGCTGCTCATTGGCTAACACTGATATAATTTTAAATCGTTTTTAAATTGGGTTACTGATTTTAATTTGGTATTGTATTGTGATTTGTATTGAAGTTGTCTTTTTGTAAGCCGCCTTGAGTCCCTAGGGAGAAAGGCGGCATATAAATCACAATAAATAAATAAATAAATAAATAAATAAATAAATAAATAAATAAATAACACAAATCCCCGTTTTTCCCATAGCCAAGAGACGGGTCGAGATTTAAAACTGAACTCCTCCCGCGCCCCCATGCTTTTATTTACGGAAAGAATAATGGAATTATTGTCCAGCCACTTCGCATGAACGGTGCTTTCGGAGAAGCCTCTACTCTAGCTTTGCTCCGGGGGCAACGTAACCTCTTTTTATTAACGCTCTTGTCCTGGTTGATAGAGAGATGAATTGCTAGGAGGCTGTTGTACAACCTTGAGCCATGGCTTATTTTTCAAGGTCAGCACCTAAGGCAATTTTTAGACGGTTTCATGACAGCCGCCTCTGACAAGATCCCTTCGGAGGGGGAGGCCGCGTGAATCTTTTCAGATCCGGCTTACAATAGTTTTTAATAGTCTGAGCGTTTTGTTTTAAGCATGACAGTTTGAAGAAGTCGTCTTAAAAAGGATTGCGGGGCGGAAGGATGGGGGGGAGTCGGCGATGACCTGTCCGAAACTATTTTTTAAAAAAAATAATATTTGTAATCACGGGAAAAAACTGAGTTGGGCAGAACATCGTAGGTCCACAACGCCGGATGTTTTACCGGCTCTGCTTCGAAGGATGTTTGCTGACTCTCGGCTGGCACCACGAGAAGGCGCGCGGTGGCCGCGGGGATCCTATCGTGGGGTTTGTTTTGAGTGGCATTCGGAAAAATTAGAAAAATTGGAAACCTCCATGGGGTTCTTGGTGCTCTCTGCGGTTGGTGGGTTTCTTGCAGACGTTTAGTTGCCCGACTAGGTAATATCATCAGTGCTAGAAAGGACAGAGGAAGAGGAGGATTGTGGGGTCTTTGGTGGTCTCTGAGCTTGGTGGTTTTTCTGGCAGACGTTTCATTATCAAATTATGTTGATAGCCAGAACTGTTCATGAAACGCCTCCTCCTCCTCCTCCTCTTCCTTCCTTTCTTTCCTTTCCTCCCCTCCTTTCCTTCCTTCCTTCCTTCTTCCTCTTATTTCCTTCCTTTCCTCCTCCTGCTCTTTTCCTTCCTTCCTTCCTCCTCTCCTTCTCCTCCTCCTTTCCTTCCTTTCCTCCTCCTCCTCCTCTTCCTTCCTTTCTTTCCTTTCCTCCCCTCCTTTCCTTCCTTCCTTCCTTCTTCCTCTTATTTCCTTCCTTTCCTCCTCCTGCTCTTTTCCTTCCTTCCTTCCTCCTCTCCTTCTCCTCCTCCTTTCCTTCCTTTCCTCCTCCTCCTCTTCTTTCTTCTCCTCTCCTCCTCCTCTTCCTTCCTTCCTTTCCTCCTCCCACTCCTTTCCTTCCTTCCTTCCTCCTCTCCTTCTCCTCCTCCTTTCCTTCCTTTCCTCCTCCTCCTCTTCTTTCTTCTCCTCTCCTCCTCCTCTTCCTTCCTTCCTTTCCTCCTCCCACTCCTTTCCTTCCTTCCTTCCTCCTCTCCTTCTCCTCCTTCCTTCCTTCCTTCCTTCCTTCCTTCCTTCCTTCCTTCCTCCTCTTGCTTCTTTCCCTTCCTCCTCCTCCCCTACTTTCTTTCCTTCCTTCCTTCCACCTCCTCCTCCTCTTCCTCCTCGTCTCTACAGACCCCACTCCCTTCTAGCACTGATGATGTTACCTGGTTGGGTAATGAAACATCTGCAAGAAAACCCCCAAGTTCAGAGAGGTACCAAGGACTCAATATCTTCTTTGTGGACATCTTAGCTACTCATTTCTAACTTCAGGCTGGCTGCTGGGGTGCTCACAGACACAAAAAATGTTACCTTTCTCCAAAGCTTCTTGTAGGTAGGAAAGAATCCTGCTATTGATAAAAAAAATAACTTTCGGTGGTGCAGGGAGGGGTTTGAAACCCACGAGTGGGAGCTCTTGTCCAGAATGTATGCCCATTGCCTCAAGGAGGACTAGCCCCTTGAAAAATTTTAGCAAGGGGTTCTGTACCTGGTTGCTGACTGGGCGTGGCCATAGTAGGAGTGGCCTAGTCAGCCTGCTGCACTATGGTGGGGGGGGCACTTTTGCCCTCCCCAGGCTCCGGAGGCTTTTCTTGAGCCTACGGGAGGACAAAAATGGCCTCCCCAGGCTCCAGAGGCCCTCTGGAGGCCGAAAATGAGCCTGTTTTTGGCCTTCCCAAACTTCCGGTAGGCCCGTTTTTCGCCCTCTCCAAGCGTCCACGCGTGCCCTGCATCCAAAACGGGCCATGTGGGGACTCCTGGGAGGGGAGGGGTGGGCGGGGCGGGGCCAGCCAGGAGTGGGATTCGGGGGGTTCTCCGAACTGCACAGAATCTTAGCTAGAGGTTCTTCCGAACCCCTGCGAACCCCCAGCAGCCGACTCCTGTGGAAACTTCCCCGGGGAAAAAATAAACCCGTGTTCTTGCTTTTCTCCCTGTCTTTCTAAAATAATGGAATAAGAAGTTCTCCTCCCTGTTTTCATCTAGACCTTAAACCGTTCGCAGACAGGCAGTCAAGAGCGAAGGTTATTTATGCCGTAGTTGTTAAAGAAATCTTCCTTTCAACGCGGAGGGGACACAGTTCAACAGGGGAGATAAGGGAGCTGTTAGAAATGTTCGCTTCTTTTTGCTTTGAGCTCTTGCTGCCTCTTAAGGTGGAGAGAGAGAGAAAAAAATTCAAAATAAGCCGGGAAAAACAGGGCGTGCAGAGGGTTTGGGAGGCCTGCAGAGTGCTCCTGGTGTCTGGGGAGGGCCAAAACTTTTTTTTCTTACCTCTTCGAAAACATGGTGTGTCTTATACACCGGTTCATCTTATAGTCCGAAAAATACGCTAAGAGTCATCACCAGGGATGGTATTCTCTTACTTTCCCTACCGGTTCGCAAATGTGAGTGCATGTGCCCCGTCAACACATGCGCCCGGCCTCAAAAAAGTGCCTAAATAGGATGGCATAGAGCCAGGGCGGTTGGGCAGGACAAACCTAAGATTTCTGCTACTGGTTCGGGCGAACCGGTTCGAACCAACTGAATACCACCTCTCACCTAAAGCTCCGATCCTCAAATTAAAAGTTTTATGGAGATGCTGAGCTCCGTGGTTGTCCCCAAAAGACGCTTTTCTCAGGAAGGTAACCGGAAAGTCCAGGTTGACTCCTGGAAAAAACGCACCTTTGGGGACGATCGTCCAATGATGCTGGCCGGAGAGAAAAAAGTTTCCACCTTAACGTCTCGTTTCTGACGGGTCCTCGAATCATCACATCTCCACATCTGTGGCCGGCCGGAGGAGAAGAAGGACATTTTCTCCTGGGGCAGCTGTGCCCGTCATTCGGCTGTGCCAAAAAGCCGCGTCCCATCAGCCAGACAGCTAATAAGGCTACCGATGACGGATCAGGATGAATTTCTAGCCTGGTTAATTTCCGAGGCTATCACTCTCTGAAAGATAGCTGGGAGGAGGGGGGGAGGGGGGGAGGGGGAGCCGCCGTGTGAGGTGGGGTGTCCGGTTTTGTCGCGGAGAGGTCTGGTCAAACAGAGGGAGGCTTTCTTTCGACGGGTGCCCTAATGGGTAGATCGGGTTTCAACGGGCGTGGGTGAGCTAGGTTTTTTTAAAAAAAAGAACAATACACCAAGGCTAGTCCTCGGCTTACGACCAGAATGGAGACCGGACCTTTGTGTGGCTAAGCGAGACATTGGCTCAGGGAGTTCAGTTTCGCTTTGCGGCCTGCCTTGCCAACGTCATTAAATGTGTCGCCTGGTCGTCAAGCGAATCTGGCTTCCCTGTTGAATTTATTTATTTTTATTTATTTAGAAAACTTACATTGCTGCCTGCTTGGGGGCGACTGAAGGATGTGCAAACGCCGCATGGAAGAAATAAAAAGAATAAAAAAGAAAAATAATGAAGTCGTAAAATGATAAACCCCCTCCCCCCCACCCAGTTTGCTCGTCAAAAGGTCGCAAAAAAGGGATTGCGTGACCTTGGGACACGGCCACCGTCGTAAATGTGAGTCAGTTGGCCAAGTGTCTGAATGTCGATCATGTGACCGTGGGAAAGTCACCACGGTCTTAAGTGTGAAAAAACGGTCATAAGTCCCTATTTTCAGGGATAGTGTAACTTTGGTCACTAAATGAACCGTTGTAAGTCAAGGTCTATCTGCGTTTTGAAATGTGCCGCCGTGTCTTCCGCAATGCCTCCCTCGTTTCTAGCTCAATTGTCTGAGGCCCCGGTGGGAAAAAAAATCAAGAATATTTATTGCATTTATGTAAATATGGAACGAAATATGAAATAGGAAAACACGGCTGCTTTAAAGAGTCAACTTTAAAAGTTAATGGGACTCCAAAAGCTTCAGGGCTGCTCATGAAAGCGGCACCATCTCAGCACGAAAAAGATGCGGCTGCTTTAAACAGTCAACTTTAAAAGTTAACGGGACTGTAAAAGCCTCAGGGCTGCTCATGAAAACGCCACCATCTCAGCACGAAAAGACGCGGCTGCTTTAAAGAGTCAACTTTAAAAGTTAACAGGACTGCAAAAGCCTCAGGGCTGCTCATGAAAGCAGCACCATCTCAGCACGAAAAGACGCGGCTGCTTTAAAGAGTCAACTTTAAAAGTTAACAGGACTGCAAAAGCCTCAGGGCTGCTCATGAAAGCAGCATCATCTCAGCACGAAAAAGATGCAGCCGCTTTAAAGAGTTGACTTTAAAAGTTAACGGGGTTGCAAAAGCCTCAGGGCTGCTCATGAAAGCGGCACCATCTCAGCACGAAAAAGACGCGGCTGCTTTAAAGAGTCAACTTTAAAAGTTAACGCGAAAGCAGCCGAGAGAGAAACTTTGGCGCCTTTGGCAGTCAGGTTGACCCTGAAAGTTGACTCTTGAAAGCAGCCGTGTCTTTTCGTGCCGAGATGGTGCCGCTTTCATGAGCATCCCTGAGGCTGTGTTGACACAAAGCACTTCTTCCGAATCCGGTTCAAGGCCCACATGTTGCTAGCACACGCAAACACGGACGAAAACACGGAGACAACGTAGTGCGCACACAAGCACACTGAAGGGAGCGCTTTGGAGAGATGCCGAGCAAAGATCCAAGGCAATTCACACGCAAGCTGTGACCCGACTCGTCGAACCGATGATTTGTCAACTACAGGCAGTCCCCAACTTACTGCGGCTTGCTTAGCGACTGTTGGAAGTTACAACAGCCCTAAAAAAAGTGATTTTGCCCATGACCGTGGCAGCATCCCTGCGGTCACGTGATCGAAATTCGGACGCTTGGCCACTGGTTCATATTTATGACGGTCAAAGCGTCCTGGGGGAGAGTCCATGGGAAAAGCCAGGTTGTAAGTCGAGGGCGACCCGCAGGGATTCCCTGAACAACTGTTGCAAGGAAGGTTGTAAAAAGAGAACGACTTAATCAAAGTCTCGCTTAACGACAGAAACGTGGGGCTCAATGGCGGTCGTAAGGCGAGGACGACTTGTACGAAAGGGACCGGATTGGTTCCCGCGCTGATTTGATTCAACTGCCGATCAAACTGTTTGAAATAAAGCGGCTGTGCGAATGGGAAGATTTGAGATCCGGCACATCCCCGAAGACGGTTACAGAGAGAGGCGTCTGGAGTGGCTTTATCATCACACTTCGGGGTGTGCGTATGTGTGTGTTTTCACCCACCGAGGTGCTTGTGATGCCCTCGAGGGCTTGGCCTTCCGGAGAAGGACTGAGTGGTCCTGTCGATTCGTGTTTTTTTCCCCCGTGACAGCCCAACACTTCAGCTCCTCTTTCCCTACCACCTCCAGCACAATAGAGGCTCTTAATTTGCTTTTTCCATGTTTTAATTCAGGCTTTGGCAATGGCCGGCAGCAGAGGCTAAGGTCACAAAGGAGGGGGGAAGGGAGAGAGAGAGAGAGAGAGAGAGGAAAAGAGGGTGAGAAAGGGAGGAGAGAAAGAGGGAGAAAAGAGAGAGAGAAGGTGTTATATGCTAACAGTGAAGGAGTAGAATTTGAAGGGAATCATGTCTGCGGTGAAATAGATGAGTGAATTGATAGCTGTAATTGAGCCTGTTCTGTATTCATTCATTCATTCATTCATTCATTCATTCATTCATTCATTCGTTTGTTTGTATCCTGCCTTTTTAATTTTTCCAAATAAGGCAGCGAGCATACCTAATATCTTTCCTCCTCCTCTTTTCTCATCTATCTATCCATCTATCCATCTATCCATCTATCCATCTATCCATCTATCTATCCATCTATCCATCTATCCATCTATCTATCTCTCTATCATCTATCATCCTATCTATCTCTCTATCATCTATCATCCTATCTATCAGTCTATTTGTCCATCCATCCATCTTTATCTATCTATCTATCTATCTATCTATCTATCTATCTATCTATCTATCTTCCTATCTATCAGTCTATCTGTCCATCTATCCATCCATATCTATCTCTCTATCTCTCTATCTCTCTATCTCTCTATCTCTCTATCTTCTATCATCTTGCCTTTTTTATTTTTCCAAATAAGGCAGCAAACATACCTAATATTCCTTCCTCCTCCTCTTTTCTCCGTAACGACAACCTTGTGAGGTGGGCTGGGCTGAGAGAGAGAGAGAGAGAGAGAGATTGGCCCAGAGTCACCCAGCCAGCTTTCATGCCGAAGGCGGGACTAGAACTCCCAGTCTCCCGGGGATTGGCCCAAGTTACCCAGTTGGTTTCCATGCCGAAGGCGGGATTTGAACTCCCGGGAAGATCTCCTGCCTTGAGCAAGGGGTTGGACTAGCAGACCTCCGAGGTCCCTTCTAGAATTCCTAGAATTCTAGGTTTTATGTTCAATCATCCTCTGCTACTGTGAAGGAATCATTATTACCTCTGGATAGGAGGAGGGGAGGAAAGGGGGGGAAAGGATTTTGCGACGGATGCCCCAGTGCTCATGGAAACGACGAAGAAGCCGATTAATATGTCAGATTTACCTTCAAAACTGCTGACGCCGATATTTTCGGACTCCCGTAATTGACTGGGATATCGTTCTTAGTTTAAATGACATTAGCATTTAAATGGTGGCAGCGTTATGAGGGCGAAGGTTCAGAAGGAAAACAATCAATTTATTGAATTTTCTTCCCCCCCCCCCCCATGGTTGACAAACATTTCTTTTGTGATATATAAATACACACACACCATCTGGGATTTTATTCGGCGTCGTGCCGGATGCCACAAAAATAATAAATTTAAGCACCAAAACTCTTTAAGATGCTTACGGAGTAACGGGTAAGAGATGATGGATAGATATACAATACTTCTTAATACGGGAATTGTTGTATTAGGGGTTAAAAGAAAAAAAAGAGGTAGAAAGTAGAAATTGGGGAAACATTACTATGTACACTGCTCCAAAATATAATATATTGTAACTACAATGTATTTGTGAGTCTTAGAAGTTGAAGGTTTACGATCATGTATACCTAAACAGTATTATTATTATTGTTATTAGTATTCTGTATGAAGAAAATTGAGCCAGACAATCTACTGTTCACCAAGCACTCCATATATGTTAAAAGAAAAAAAAAACCATAAATAAAATTATATTTAAAAGAAACGCACCACCAAAACTTGGAGATTTAATTTTTCCCGGATTTCAAGAGTTAAGTTGACTCGAGCCTTTGGGACTCTGTGATGAATTAATCAGGAGACAGATAAATTCCTAATCCTGAGTTACGCTTATATTATATATAGAGAGAATCCAAATTTGCAGTAATGTGAACTAAAATATTTTCCACCGTTAGGGAAAAATATATATATATCTATCATTAGACGATAAAGTTGCGGTCTTAAGGTCTTATTAACCGAAGTGCTTTCTTTGAAAGCGGAGAGAAATTTGGACGCAGAGAAATATCTCGTTGGCCGAGTGAAACAATATGCCCTGTGGTTTTTTTGAGGCATTATCTCTATATGTGCAAGAATATTTTTGCAGCAGTGAGGACTAGAAACTTGTCTTTCTTTCTTTCTTTCTTTCTTTCTTTCTTTCTTTCTTTCTTTCTTTCTTTCTTTCTTTTTCTTTCTTTCTTTCTTTATTTCTTTCTCTTCCTTCCTTCCTTCCTTCCTTTCTCTCTCTCTCTCTCTCTCTCTCTCCCTCCCTCCCTCCCTTCCTCCCTAACAGAGAGAAATTCGGACGCAGAGAAATATTGCTGCCCGAGGGAAACAATATTCTTTGTGGATTTTAGAGGCATTATCCCTATATCTACAAGAATGTTTTTTTGCCGCATTGAGGACTAGAAACTTGCTTCTTTCTTTCTTTCTTTCTTTCTTTCTTTCTTTCTTTCTTTCTTTCTTTCTTTCTCTCTCTCTCCCTCCCTCCCTCCCTCCCTCCCTCCCTCCCTCCCTCCCTAGCAGAGAGAAATTCGGACGCAGAGAAATATCGCTGCCCGAGAGGAACAATATGCTCTCGGGGAAGAATATTTTTTGCCGCATTGAGGACTAGAAACTTCCTTCCTTCCTTCCTTCCTTCCTTCCTTCCTTCCTTCCTTCCTTCCTTCCTTTTTCAAAACACCTTTTGTTTTTGGATATTATCTACCAAAAGGTAAGACTTGGAAACGCTTGCATTACCTTCAGCCTTTCGTCTCTGCTGAGATGCTTAAACGTGAGCAGGAGAGATCATTAAAAGCTGCTGTTTTTTCCCAAGTTTTTCCAATAAAAGAGGCTGGAGAAGTTTTTTTTTTTTCCCCCTTCCTCCTAAGGTTTTGGATACCTTTTGGGAGGCTCAGTTCTACAACATTCCTCCGACGGGGGCAAAACGTGTTTATTTAAGCTGTCTTCGACATTATCCCAATCTGAGCTGGGCTGCTTGAAAGATTTGTGTCTATATTTCTTTTTTTCCTTCCCGTGGCTAATGTTATTTTAGCAAATGCAAACTCGGGGCCTTTCCAGAAAACTTAAAAAAAAAAAAAAACCAACTCCTGGCATGTTTGCCCCATGGAAATGGCCACCCCATCGTAGTAAAGTGATTCCCAATTGTGTGTTTTGGTAAAGCAACATCTGATGCGTTTGTGTTCGGGGCAATGCAATTCTGAAGCACAATTGACACAATTCAATCGCTTGGCTCTTGAGTAATCTACTATAACTTTCACTCTTTCTGTTTCCTTCCCTTCCTTCCTTCCTTCCTTCCTTCCTTCCTTCCTTCCTTCCTTCCTTCCTTCCTTTTCTTTTTTCTTTCTTTCTTTCTTTCTTTCTTTCTTTCTTTCTTTCTTTCTTTCTTTCTTTCTTTCTTTCTTTCTGTATCTTTCCCCGTTCACTTTTCTTCCCTCCTTCCCTCCCTCCCTTTTCCTCCTTCCCTTCTCTCTCTCTCTCCCTCCCTCCCTTCCTTCCTTCCTTCTTCCTTTCCTTAGACTTTTCTTTCCTCCCTTCTTTCCTATTTACATCCTTCCTTCCTTCCCTCCTCCCTCCCTTTCACTTTTCTTTTCTCTCTTCCTTCTTATTAACTTCCTTCCTTTCTTCTTCCTTTCCTTCCTCTTAGACTTTTCTTTCCTCCCTTCTTTCCTATTAACATCCTTCCTTCCTCCCTTCCTCCCTTCCCTCCTTCTCCCTCCCTCCTCCTTCCTCCCTCCCTTTCACTTTTCTTTTCTCCCTTCCTTATTAACTTCCTTCCTTCCTTCCTTCCTTCCTTCCT
>NC_142077.1:2585000-2605000 GCF_059756535.1 Pantherophis guttatus
GAGACGGTGCCTCCCGTTGCCGATTCAGCCCTGAAGGCGGTGGGATTAACCATGTTTCATCTTGGTCCTTTGTCCAGAAACTCTGGTTCCCGAGTTTACCCATGTCTTTCTTACGTGTCCATTTTATTTTATTTCATTTATTTATTTTTTTGGCTTGGCTGGCCGAGGAAAGGAAACAAGTCCCCGTTTCAAAAGTGCCCCTCGCTTGGCTGGTTCCTGACTTGAGATCGTGCCTCGATATCTCCAAACGTTGAGCCATTAACGGCCTCCTGTCATTGTTCCTTCCAATGTGTCAGTTCCTTGTTTTATGATTATCCAAAAGTCCCCGGTTTGCTCGTTTCTGGTCGAGGAAACCAGACTAAAAACTGACTTGTCTGAGCGATGATTTTTTTTTTCCTTTTTTATGACGGGCCCCGTATCACCAGCGCAGAAATTAGCCCTATCGTAAATCACCCAAGTGGGACATCTAACTAATAACCCCTACTCACCGTGCGGGGCCCTCTCCGTGACCCCAAAGGATACAAACCCTTCAAAAAAAACAAAAACAAAACCCAGACCCCATAAAGGAGGAGGGGGAGTTGCACTGTATATGTAAAAGACCACAATATTGCTACAGAAAGTGGCCATAGGTGTATACTCTATGTGTATACCATAGGTGCAGGGGTGAAATCCAGCAGATTCTGAAAGGTTCTGGAGAACCGGTAGCGGAAATTTTGAGCAGTTCGGAGAACCGGCAAATACCACCTCTGGCTGGCCTCAGAGTGGGGTGGGAATGGGGATTTTGCAATATCCTTCTGACGCGCCCGGCCTCAAAAATGTGCCTAAATAGGACGGCATAGAGCCGGGGGGGAGGGGGGGCGGCGACCTGTGATTTCTGCAACCGTTTTCCCCAAACCGTAACGAACCGGCTGAATGCCAACTTTGGCCAAACTCCCTTAACGAAGGTTAGATCTGGGATCGATTGTGGTCGTTAAGTCGAGGACTAGCTCGTTTCATAAAGATGATTGGTTCCGATTGCAGGGATTTCCCCGTCCTCTGCCTCCGTCTCAATCCTGGCTATGAATCTTTCTCGAGATCTCCGTTTAATGGCTTTTAAACCTCACATTGCGAGCTGTTTATGGCCTACTTGGGCCTGCTTGAGAGAGATTTGTTTTAACGCTGTCGGTGTTATTTAGAGAAGGATTAAATCCCAACAGCTTTATGGGTGCTAATAAACGTCTCTTATTATTACAGGCCTTTCGATTATATATATATATATATATATATATATATATATATATATATATATATATATATTCATACTTTTCTCACAACGTATGTAGATTTTGATTGATTAGCCCGAGCCTGTTACACAGTGGTTGATTTTACACTCCAGTGGGCACTAAATCTTTCATTAAGACTTAAAACTCGGCATTATTATTATTATTATTATTATTATTTTTGCCCAGGCAGGAAAAAAAATCTGTGGCCATCGGAAGGGAAAGCCAAGACGTGTTTTCGCCCAAAATGCAGCAAGGGAAGGGGTGGGGAGGGGGAAAGGAAGGAAAAATTAGGTAAAAACACCCCCCAAAAACTCGGTGGTGTCTTGGCATGTTGTAGCTGAAAGGACGGCCCGCTCGGATTTTGGCATTCGGCACTGATTCACTAAGGAAGGAAAATAATAGAAGCCGCATTTTTTCCCCCCATGAAATGGTTTAAGCTGCTGCATTTTCCAAGGGTTCGGGAGAACCTCTAGGTAAGATTCTGTGCAGTTCGGAGAAACCCCAAATCCCACTCCCGCTTGGACACGCCCAACCGTCCCCTCCCCGGAGTCACCACGTGGCCCGTTTTGGATGCAGGTAAGTGCGGGGTGCACACAGAGGCTTGGGGAGGGCGAAAAATGGGCCTACCGGAAGTTTGGGAAGGCCAGAAATGGGCCCGTTTCAGGCCGTTTTCGCCCTCCCGGAGGCTCGAGCAAAGCCTCCGGAGCCCAGGGAGGGCAAAAACGCTCCCCCCACCATGGTGCAGGAGGCCACGCCCACCAAGCAACCAGAGAACCTCTTGCTAAAATTGTTGAAGCCCCACACCCGTGGGGACATCCCCCCCTAAAATCTCCTCTCTTCGGAAACCAAGAATAAATTCGTGCCTCCGCGCCCAATAAAAACGAGCAGGAAAATTTCCCGGTCCAGAAAACGGACTGAACTTTTAACAAATAATAAATAAATAAGTAAATAAAAATTAAATTTTCAACGCAACTTGAGTTCCCCCCGCCCCCCAAACTCCCGTTCTTGAGCTAGCCTGGGAGTGTCGACAAAGCTAGCCAAATTTCTCATCAGAGAAGAAACGATAATTCTTTAGCGTTAGGTTAGGTACCCCTTCGAACCATTGGAGCAGAGTTCGGGTTTCTGAAAAGGGGCCAGATAATGAGTTGAAATATTTCCTCCGAGCAACAGTGGGGAAGCATGGAGGCGGACCGGAGATGCTGGCCGCCATCAAGTACATCTTGATAAATGGGAGGTTTGCAGAGCTGTCGTGCCGGTGGGACCCCAAGGGGAAATGGAAAGGGAGGAGGAGGGGGGGTCTCTCCAAAGGGTTTTATTAGCAACCTGTGGCCAAAGCGGTGATCAATCACCCTGATCCGATGCGGCAAACAGGACCGATGAAGAAGAAGATGGCCGGTGCTCAGATCAAGATTAAGGTGACAAATGACCGGGGAGGAGAAGTAAGGGGTCTTTGGGGAGGCGAAAAGGTAAGGCCAAGGGCACGTTGATTGGCAGTCCAGAACGTGGTTGTGATTGGGGGGGGGGAATTGAGACAGGGTCCAGTTTGTGCATAGGCTCTGTGTGTCATCCTGGGGTGAGAGGGGCGGCAAATAAACTGAAAAAATCATCATCATCGGCGTTGACAAATTCATTGTAAGTCAATTGCGGAATGGCTTGGCTCGCAACAGCTTACATCCTGCGACGTTACCGCTAACACTATCCAACATCGACATCACGCCATCTCTTGGGAAGAACTCGAGAGGTGGATAGGAAAGCTAAATGCAGTCTGAACATATGGCTGACTATGCAACCAACTGATAACAATAACAACAACAACAACAACAACAGTTGCAAGGAATTGTTCCTCGACGTACAACAGTTCATTTAGCAACCGTTCAAAGTTACGATGACCCTGAGAAAAAAAAGGGACTTATGACCGTTTTTCACGCTTAACGGCCCCCCCCCCGTGGTCACGCAATCAAAACTGCCACCGCCGTTCTAAAGTCAATCCCTGCAGATGTTAAATTAGTCCCTCGGTTGCAAAGTGAATCTGGCTTCTGGGAAGGTCGCAACAGGGGTTTCCGATGACTTGGGACACTGCGACCGTCGTAAACATGAGTCCCGGTTGGCAAGCGCCCGAGTTTTGATCCCACGAATCCCGGGGGAATGTGCAACAGGGTTGTTACATGTGGAAAAAATTTTCAGTGCCATGGGCACTGAATCATCATCTTTTAATAACCCCATAATCCCTTGTGGCAGGGGTGAAATCCAGCAGGTTCTGACAGGTTCTGGCGAACCTGTAGCGGAAATTTTGAGTAGTTTGGAGAACCGGCAAATACCACCTCTGGCTGGCCCCAGAGTGGGGTGGGAATGGAGATTTTGCATTATCCTTCCCTGCCATGCCCACCAAGCCACACCACACCCACCACACCACACCACGCCCACCAAACCATGCCCAGAGAACCGGTAGTAAAAAATTGGATTTCACCACTGAAATCCACCACTGTGGGGTGGAGTCTGGGCAACTTAAGATGAACTTAAGATGGCTTAAGATGAAATTTTTAACTGTTTTTAAATGTTTTAAACGTTTTTAATTGGTAAATGAGTTTTAATTGGGCCAAATTTATATATCTTTTAATTGTTTTTAATATTTGTTCTGCATGTTTTTTAATCTGGCTGTACACCGCCCTGAGTCCTCAGGGAGAAGGGCGGTATAGAAATCCAATATAAAATAAAAAAATAAATAAACTGAATGGAGCTAGCAGAGAATTGAATGGCCGGATGCCTTTCCTCTCACCAACGCGGAGTTTTGTTCAGCAGATATATTGCTCATTGTGCCCAGAGAGAAAAATATCTGCCTCTACCTAGGATCGAACCCACAAGCCTCCTGAGGCTGTGAGGCGAGAGCTCCACCTCTAAGGCCACCGCACCCGCTCCTTTAAACGGTCACTGAATGAATCGTTGTAAATCAAGAATTACCTGTATATGTCGATGGCTTGGCCCATTGTTTTCGGGGGAAGCGGGTAGACTAAGGTCATTTATGTTTCTAAGATCCGCTCCGAATCTTTTTCGGTCTGTTGGACCCGTTGCATTACGGACCCTGCTGGAACCAACGCTTCCGTTGTTATTAATAAGTAGTCATATTTCTTGTTATGAAACTCCCAGGTATTTAAGAGGCGTGCCCGCTGAGACGTACTTCAGTCAACGTATTTACTAAGGACGCCTAAATACGTACATATGGATATGCATTCAAAAGTTAAGAGATCTAAATTGTGGAAACGGTAGGGGAGCCCGTTTAATGGGCCCGAACGCTGACTCTCGAGGGAGGGGGGGGAGGAAATGCAAGCATCCCGCGGCACCACGAGGCCAGGCGAACTCTTCACGGCTTTCATTGTGGTGGTGGTGGTGGTGGTTTTTATTTTATTATTATTTTATTTTTCCCCCGTTCGGTTTTTTTTAAGTGGCAGGATCCATTTCATGGAACCTGGGAAAAAAAAACAGCAGCGCGGAGATGGGGCTGAAGTTCTCCGGGGAGGCCTTGAGGGTTGGGCCTTCCCGGGAGAGCCTGTTTAAACAACAGAGGGGTGGGAGAAAGAAAGAAAGAAAGAAAGAAAGAAAGAAAGAAAGAAAGAAAGAAAGAAAGGAAGGAAGGAAGGAAGGAAGGAAGGAAGGGGGAGAGAGAGAGAAAGAAAGAAAGAATAAGAAAGAAAGAAAGAAAGAAAGAAAGAAAGAAAGAAAGAAAGAAAGAAAGAAAAGGGAGGGAGGGAGGAAGGAAGAAAGAGAGAAAGAGAAACAAAGAAAAACAAGTTTCTAGTCCTCACTGCTGCAAAAATATTCTTGCAGATCTAGAGATAATGCCTCTAAAATCCACACAGCATATTGTTTCCCTCGGGAAGCGATATTTCTCTGCATCCAAATTTCTCTCTGTTTTCAAAAAGGAAGGAAAGAAGGAAGGAAGGAAGGAAGAGAAAAGAAAGAAAGAAAATAGAAAGAAAGAAGGAAGGAAGGAGACAGAAAGAAAAAAGAAAGAAGGAAAGAAAGAAGGAAGGAAGGAAAGACAGACAGAAAGAAAAAGGAAAGAAGGAAAGAAGGAAGGAGACAAAGAAAAAAGAAAGAAAGAAAGAAGGAAGGAAGGAAAGACAGACAGAAAGACAGAAAGAAAAAGAAAGGAAGGAAGGAAGGAAGGAAGGAAGGAAGGAAGAAAGAAAGAAAGAAAGAAAGAAAGAACAAGATTCCGTATCGTTTTTTTACAGCTGGAGGAAGACGTGGGGATTGTAATGGGATGCGAGGACAGCCTTGGGGGACGTAGAAAAGAGAAGCGGCTTAGGAAAACGATCCGAGAAGGGAGACAGGAGCCCCGAGTGTCTTAACAGTCAGAGGAAGAAAATTAGGCAGGACCAGCCGTAACGGATCAAACGGTTAAGAGTGACAGCGGGAAGTCCGTGCTTCCAAATTTGCAGAATTCTGCTAAAGTAGCCTTACAATTAGAAGATGCGGAGAGACCTGGTCCATTGAATAGCCAAGAGTTGGACTCGACTGAATGGCTAACCACCTCCTCCTCCTCCTCCTCCTCCTCCTCCTCCTCCTCCTCCTCCTCCTCCTCCTCCTCCTCCTCCTCCTCCTTTAGAATTAGCTCATCTATGTTTACCGGGATCTGTCTAGTTCCTTTTGATGCCAATAGCTAAGAACCGATTCACGTTTGATCATAAATAAGGAAGAAGAAGAATATGTTTTTAAGCAAATCCAACCAGCAGAAGAAAACCTTCAACAAGGGGATAATTTATGACGCCTGCCATCATTGCATGATAATTTCCACTAAAAGAAGAGTGGGGAGGGAGGGAGGGATATTTTTGTGGCTGTAATTCTTACTCTCATTCTCCCCATTGTCTCCTGACCGAGAGAATGCTTCTGGGTTTAACATGCGTCATCCAAGGGGACCTTTATTACGGCTGTGTAAAGCCAGCATAATATACAGAATATTTGGATGCAGAGTGTGGGTGAAGATTTTTTTTTTTTTAAATGCGCTTTTAAAGCCACGTCCGTTAGAACCGCGCAGATTTCAGTTCCGTGGCAGGTCGAAAAGAATTTCAAGTAAAAATTTTTGAAAAAACAATGAAACCCTTAGAAAGTAAGGAAACCCCCTGCCAAGCCCATCAGTCAATTATTCGCCAGTTTCTAGAACTAAAGTGTGGGGGGGGTTTTGTGGTGTTTTTTTTTGAGATCTAGAAAATTAAACGGGCAGTAATGAGAGGGAAAACAGCAATGGCTAGCAAGTGTGAACATGCTTTGAATTCTGGATTGTGTCAAGGGACCAACTGAAAGGCGACTTGCTCGAAATTTATCAAAAGAAGAAGAAGAAAGGAGGAGGAGGAGGAGAAGAAGGAGGAGGAGGAGGAAAAGGAGGAGGAAGAGGAGGAGGAGGAGGAGAAGGAGAGAGAAGGAGAAGAAGGAGAAGGAGAGAGAAGGAGAAGTGGGAGGAGGAGGAGGAGGAGGAGGAGGAAAAGGAGGAGGAAGAGGAGGAAGAGGAGGAGAAGGAGAAGAAGGAGAAGGAGAGAGAAGGAGAAGTGGGAGGAGGAGGAGAAGGAGAAGGAGGAGAAGAAGGAGGAGGAGGAGAAGGAGAAGGAGAAGAAGGAGAAGGAGAAGTGGGAAGAGGAGGAGGAGGAGAAGAAGAAGGAGGAGGAGGAGAAGAAGGAGGAGGAGAAGGAGAAGAAGGAGAAGTGGGAGGAGGAGGAGGAGGAGGAAGAGGAGAAGGTGATAGAACAGAACAGAATAACAGAGGGGGAAGGGACTTTGGAGGTCTTCTAGTCCAACCCCCTGCCCAGGCAGGAAACGTGTCTACCATTCTGAACAAACGGCTGTCCAATTTCTTCTTGAAAATCTACAGTGATGGAGCATCCACAAGTGAAGGAACATTATTTAGAATTTAGGTCCTTCCTTCCTTCCTTCCTTCCTTCCTTCCTTCCTTCCTTCCTTCCTTCCTTCCTTCCTTTCCTTTCCTTTCCTTTCCCTTCCTTCCTTCCTTCCTTCCTTCCTTTCTTCCTTCCTTCCTTCCTTCCTTCCTTCCTTGGTTGCTTTCCTTCTTAGACCTAGAACTAAGGAGGAATTATCTTATCGGGGAGAAGAATTGATCGGCCTCCAGAGGTTGTGAGTTCTCTCCATCACTGGAGGTCTTTTAAGAAGAGACCGGAAGGCCATTTGTCCAGCAAGGTACTACTTTACTTTTACTTTACTTTTACTTTTACTTTTACTTTTATTGGATTTCTATACCGCCCTACTCCCGAAGGACTCGGGGCGGTGAACAGCCAACAATAAAATCCATACCTACAAAATTTAAAAAAAGCAGAATTAAAATCGGATTAAAGAGTTTGGCCCAGACTATTTAATTACTACAGGGCCTCCTGCTTGAGCGGAGGAGGGTTGGACTAGAGGACCTCTAAGGGTCCCTCCCGACTCTTGTTATTCTGTATTCTTTCCTTTCCTTAATGGCTACCCGTTTTGCAAACTGTTTTCTAGCGATAGATAGATAGCTTTTTTTTTTCTCTCTCTCTCTCTCTCTCCCCTCCCTCTGTAATAATCACGCAGCTAAGATGTTAGGTTTCTTGTTGGTTGAAATCGACATGGGTTGACTTAGAAGGCAGGTGTTATTCTAATTAGCTATTGTTGGGCTATCAAAAGTCAGAGTTGATTAAAGCTCCTAAGTAGAAGTGCCGCATTTTTATTTCAAAGAATATTATGAACTCCATGCTGTGGCCTTTTCACACGGGCTTACCTTCTGGGGTCGCTTAAGAGCCCATGCCAGCAGTAATAAAAACTCAAATCTGCATAAACCTTCGGGGTGGTGTTTTTTTTTTTTTTCCCTTCTTCTTCTTCTTCTTCTTCTTCTTCTTTTTTTTTTAATTCAAGCAGAGCCATTTCATTAGAAATATGTTACTTTATGAAAATCGGCTATGCCAGCAAAGGGAGGGAAAGAGGGAAAGAAGAAGAAAAAAAAAAAATCACACACACACACACAACACCCCTGACTTCTTAAGAAATGTGAATGGCATCTCTTTAGTGATTAAACCGAGATTAATGGAAGCTCCCACTGGTGACTCTTAAGTCCATTTTATTGCTAATTCATTTGGGTACTATTTCAGATCTACTCGATGGAAGTCACCTGCTAGGAAGCCGTGTCTTGGCAAAGAAGGATAGCCATTATGGTTGAAATTCCAAATAGATTTCCCCCCCCCCTCTCTCTTTCTCTTTCTCTTTCTCTCTTTTTTGATTATTATGAAGGAAGCTTTGAAAAGTGTCTTGCATTTAGGCAGTGTGCTCGGGGACATATTGTCTAATGTATTCAATTAGTTAAAAAATAATAATAATAATAATAAGATATGCGTCAGGGATGAAATATTCATGGCACGGTGGTTGGCCTTTGCCCCCCCCCAGTTGTGATGCTAGAATATGTTGAATTTGTCCCTTTATTTTTTGCGATGGGAGGGGAAGAGTTTGAATTTGGAGTTGGTAGGACATATGAGTAAAGGATAGAAAGAAAATAGAAATAGAAATAGAAATAGAAATAGAAGAGAATGGAGAATGGAAGAGAAGAGAAGAGAAGAGAAAAGAAGAGAAGGGAAGGGAAGGGAAGGGAAGGGAAGGGAAGAGAAGAGAAGAGAAGAGAAGAGAAGAGAAGAGAAGAGAAGAGAAGAGAAGAGAAGAGAAGGGAAGGGAAGGGAAGGGAAGGGAATGGGGAAGGGAAGGGAAGGGAAGGGAAGAGAAGGGAAGGGAAGGGAAGGGAAGGGAAGGGAAGGGAAGGGAAGAGAAGAGAAGAGAAGAGAAGAGAAGAGAAGAGAAGAGAAGAGAAGAGAAGAGAAGAGAGTGGAGAGTGGAGAGTGGAGAGTGGAGAATGGAGAATGGAGAATGGAGAAGGGAAGGGAAGGGAAGGGAAGGGAAGGGAAGGGAAGGGAAGGGAAGAGAAGAGAAGAGAAGAGAAGAGAAGAGAAGAGAAGAGAAGAGAAGAGAAGAGAAGAGAAGAGAAGAGAAGAGAAGAGAGTGGAGAGTGGAGAGTGGAGAGTGGAGAGTGGAGAGTGGAGAGTGGAGAGTGGAGAATGGAGAAGGGAAGGGAAGGGAAGGGAAGGGAAGGGAAGAGAAGAGAAGAGAAGAGAAGAGAAGAGAAGAGAAGAGAAGAGAAGAGAAGAGAAGAGAAGAGAAGAGAAGAGAAGAGAAGAGAGTGGAGAGTGGAGAGTGGAGAATGGAGAATGGAGAATGGAGAATGGAGAAGGGAAGGGAAGGGAAGAGAAGAGAAGAGAAGAGAAGAGAAGAGAATGGGGAATGGAATGGAATGGAATGGAATGGAATAGAATAGAATAGAATAGAATAGAATAGAATAGAATAGAATAGAATAGAATAGAATAGAATAGAATAGAATAGAATCAGGAAGGAGTCTTGGAGGTCTTCTAGTCCAGCCCTATAGTATACAGGAGAACCTATACTATTTCAGACAAGCGACTGTCCAGTCTCGTTTTTTTTAAAAAAAACCTTCAGTGATGGAGCGCCCACGATTTCTGGTGGCAGGCTGTCCCACTGGTTAATTGCCCTTTGCCATTAGGAAGTTTCTCCTTAATTCCAGGTTGCTTCTCTCTTTGATAAGTTTCCATCCGTTGCTTCTTGTCCTGCCCTCTGGTGCTTTGGAGAGTAATTTGACACCCCCCCCACTCTTCTTCGTGGCAGCCCCTCAAAATGCTGGAATACTTGCTAAAACAACCATTTAATTTGAAATTAATTAATTCACCAAAATTAAGCGCGGTTGATTTGACGTCGCACGGGTCCTGCCGGTGCATTTCACGCTTTTATTTCAAGCCGCGGAACGAGACGGAGCATTGGGGCTGCAAACTAATAAGAATAATTTGATGGTGGGGGGGTTGTGTTTTGTTTTTTTGCAACGATTCCGTGGCATGGTTTGCAAACAGATGATATTTTGAAAGCTGCTGGGTTTGAAGAACAGATATTGGTAGCGCCCAAGGAGAAGACCGAATTCTTACATACAAAAATGTGCGGGTAGAAATAGGGATTTTCTTTCTCCTGCCTTCAATCGGAGGTCCATTTATTGGGTTTTTTTCCGTGCCTCTGTCATTTCACCAACGATTTACAAGCATGCTTCTTCCCCGTCCGAGTTGCAGCTTGGCCAAGGCTGCGTTGCTGCCTGCTGATTCCTCACCGTGGCTCGTGAACTGACTTCTGTTCTGAACTGGCCAGCGTTGGTGGTAATGTGGGGTGAAGTAGAAGGTAGCGGAGACCTTGTCTCTTGCACGGTTAAACCTGCACTGAACAGATGTTGGTTTCTCCACCTGTTTGTCAAGTTCCTCCCACAACTTTTCAACTCAAGGATGTTAGTTAGTTAGGCCCACTGTTATGAGCTCAATGCAGAAGGTCCTAGCTTCAACTTAGTTGCTGCAGAGGAGGAGAAGGAGAAGGAGAAGGAGAAGGAGAAGGAGAAGGAGAAGAAGAAGAAGAAGAAGAAGGAGGAGGAGGAGGAGGAGGAGGAGGAGGAGGAGGAGGAGGAGGAGGAGGAGAGGAAGGAGGAGGAGGAGGAAGAAGAAGAAGAGGAGGAGGAGGTGGAGGAAGGAGGAGGAGGAGGAGGAGGAGGAGGAGGAGGAGGAGGAGGAGAAGAAGAAGAGGGGGAGGAAGGAGGAGGAGGAAGAAGAAGAAGAGGAGGAGGAGGTGGAGGAAGGAGGAGGAGGAGGAGGAGAAGAAGAAGAAGAAGAAGAAGAAGAAGAAGAAGAAGAAGAAGAAGAAGAAGAAGAGGAAGAAGAAGAAGAAGAAGAGGAGGAGGAGGAGGAGGAAGAAGAAGAAGAGGAGGAGGAGGAGGAGGAGAAGAAGAAGAAGAAGAAGAAGAAGAAGAGGAGGAGGAGGAGGGAGGGGGAGGGGAGAGGGGGAGGGGAAGAAGGAGAAGGAGGAGGAGCAGCCTCGTCTGCTGCTGCTACTCCTCCTCTACTACTACCCTGCCATGCCCTTGTTTTACAGACCCTTTAAAGGCACGTGTTAATTATGTTGCCGCTGCTGTAATTTCTCCCTGTGGTCCGTTAATTAAGAGGTCACAATCTGAAAGAATGTTTACCCAATAAGCCTTCTTTTTTTAATTATCTTAATTGCTCGGATACTGAAAAAAGGCTTGATTCCCAACCCCCACCCCTGTCACCCCTGGCCTTTTCCTCCTTCCCTCACTGGAATGAGCAAACAAGATTATAAACAAACAAACAAATAAACAAACAAACAAACAAACAAGTAAAAACACCTTACGGGAACCAGGTTTATTAAATGCATGTAAAATGGATGCGACGCCGTGTTGTTAGAAAATCCATTTTCAACGGCGGAGCAATAGAAAAATGACAGTTTTCAGAGGTTCTCAATTGCAGGTGAACCCAAATATAGATAGATAGATAGATAGATAGATAGATAGATAGATAGATAGATAGATAGATAGATAGAGATCTAATAATTCCAATTTGGGATATGTCTTAAAAGTTAGGAGAGCAAGGATTGAAAACGCAGAAAACTTTCTTAAAGAGGGTTGATTCATAGGAACGGAACTGGCAGGTGGTTTTTTTAAAAAATTGGATTTCGATGGTTTTGCCAGCAAGAGCATAAGTGAGAACACGAACGGTGGTTTAATAATTGTTTAGTATTTAATTCCCAGATTGTGAAGTCTCTGGGAATTGTGAAATTTTGTGAAACTGGGGAATTATTACACCTTTCGCTTTCCAGCACAGAGCAGAATTCAAATCCGGTACCCTATCGAAAGCGCCCGATTCTCCTTGTTTGCAGTAAATCTCGTTAAATAATAATAATAATAATACGTTTATTTACAGCACTAAAGTCCTAGATTGCACATTACGAATCTGCTCTAAAACTGGGCACGACAGAAGGCGGCTTAACAAATCAAATCAATATCACTAGCTAATAAGTCAAATCAAGAAGCCAAATCAAACCGTGGTTTGATTTACTTTCGGTTTATTTGTTTGTTTGTTTTTTGCAATTAAGAGAGAGGCTTGCTCGGTTCAGATGAGAGCGATCTCTCGGGAGCTGTCTAATATCAAAGTAAAATAAATTAATTAGAAACCACTTAAAGTGAAAGCTGCGATGGAGGCCTGGCAAGGAAACCAGGGTTTTAATTTTTTTCCCCTCCCAACACGCAAATGGTGTTTTTTTTTTTCTTCTTCTTTTCCTGATGGATTACAGATGGGTGTTTAAGAGTTCATTTGGCCAGCCTCCTCTGGAGTGTTTTATCAACGGGGGGCATGACAGCTTCGCACTCGGAGCTTCCTGGAACTTAAAAGAGCCTTTAATAAAGATTAAGATGTCAGAGGTCTCGCCTGGCACAAAATCCCAACTTTATTAACTTCTCGTTATCGGCTGGAAGGAGAAAGAACGCTTCTAACCCCCCCTCCCCTTCCTGTTTCGGGCCTCGCCTTTGACTGCTTACGAAAATATTTCTTGAAATGGGACGACATTATTTTCCGGGCGATAATAAGGGCGATTCGTGGTTTTCGCTTCCGATTCTTGTTGCTACTGGTTTTTAAGAGGTGCCAGGCGGGACGTTCTGCTGGTTGGATTAGTTTATGGGTGGGGGGTTTCAGGGGTGGGCTCGGGGAAGGGCGAAAAATGGGCCTACTAGACGTTCGGGCTCGTTTCCAGCCTCCAGAGGGCCTCTGGTGCCTGGGGAGGCCGTTTTCGCCCTCCCGGAAGCTAGAGCAAAGCCTCCGGAGCCTGGGGAGGGCAAAAAAGCCCCGCCCCCGCCATGGTGCAGGAGGCTGACTAGGCCACGCCCACCATGGCCACGCCCACCCAGCAACCTGGGAGAGAACCCCTTGCTAAAAGTTTTGAAGCCCCACCCCTGGGAGGGTTCCTCGCTTTACCGTGGTTCGTTCAGTGACGGAAGTTACAGCGGCACTGGGAAAAGTGACAAGGGGCTGTGTTTCACATTTAGGACCGACGCAGCGCTTCCGTGGTCACGTGATCAGAACACAGACAACTGATTTGCAGCGTGGCTTAATTTTGCGTAAGGTGTCCTGTGTCTTTAACTTGCTTTAAGCTTTGGGTGGAAACGCTTTATGGACTTTTTGCTGCAAACAGGGAGGGGGAAAAAAAAAGCAAGAACTCCCGGTCTCCTAGTGATTGGCCCAAAGGCACCCAGTCAGCTTTCATGACTAAGGCGGGACTGGAACTCACCCTCTCCTGGTGATTGGCTCAAAGTCACCCTGCCAGATTTCATAGCTAAGGCGGGACTAGAACTCCCAGTCTCCTGGTGATTGGCCCAAAGTCACCCAGCCAGCTTTCATGGCTAAGGCGGGACTAGAACTCCCAGTCTCCTGGTGATTGGCCCAAAAGCACCCAGCCAGCTTTCATGACTAAGGCGGGACTAGAATTCCCAGTCTCCTGGTGATTGGCCCAAAGTCACCCAGCCAGCTTTCATGGCTAAGGCGGGACTAGAACTCTCCGTCTCCTAGTGATTGGCCCAAAGGCACCCAGCCAACTTTCATGGCTAAGGCGGGACTAGAACTCTCCGTCTCCTGGTGATTGGCCCAAAGTCACCCAGCCAGCTTTCATGGCTAAGGCGGGACTAGAACTCCCAGTCTCCTGGTGATTGGCCCAAAAGCACCCAGCCAGCTTTCATGGCTAAGGTGCAACTAGAACTCCCAGTCTCCTGGTGATTGGGCCAAAGTTATCCAGCCAGCTTTCATGGCTAAGGCGGGACTAGAAGTCTCCGTCTCCTGGTGATTGGCCAAAATCACCCAGCTGGCTTTCATGCCTAAGGCTGGACTAGAACTCACCCTCTTCTGGTGATTGGCCCAAAGTCACCCAGTCGGCTTTTGTGCCTAAGGTGGGACTAGAACTCCCAGTCTCTTGGGGATTGGCCCAAAGTCACTCGGCCAGCTTCATACGCTGCTCTCTTGCAATGACTCCGAGAAGAAGCCTGAGAAATGAAGGACTCTGTTAACCCAGTTCTCCTGGGGAACTCCTTGCCACTTGATCCGGGGCGAACCGGTAGCGGCCCGTCACCGGTCCCCACCGACATTCGTCCCGCTTTCTAAACTCGTGGCATCGAAAGCTGGACAAGCAGCCGAAGAGGCCGTTCCTTCCCGTGGGCGCTTCTCGTTTTTGGAAAGAGTCACTCCGTGCCGCGTTTGACGTCTTCTAAAACCCGCTTATCTCAATCTTTGTTTAGTCTTTCCCGAGGGCGCACATCCTATCCGGTGAACCTCTCCACCGCCCGAGTTGACGAATTAGGTCACAAGAACACAGCTTTATTATGATTCAAGGGCTGGGATAATGTCTGAGTTGTCGTCAAATCCTGAAGAATCTGTTGTGGGGGCGGCGGTGGGGGTGTGGGTGGGGGGGGGGTGGAAAGCCTTGTCTTTCTTTGAACGCTAAAATTGATGCCATCCAAAAGGAACCGGGCACTAGGGTGGACGTGCCCGCGCTGCCTTCTGCAAAATGCGTCCGTTCGAAATATTCTGCCTGATGGCGTATCCGGCAGGGCCGTGTTTCTTAACCCGCGAAGAAGGAGGGTAGACTTCAACTCCCAGAATTCCCCCAGCCAGCAAGGTCATAAAAATGGGACAAAACTGACTGGGGAATCCTGGGAATTTTTTTTTTTAAATTATTTATTTGTGGGTGCTTCATCACTGGGAGGTTTTCGAGAAGAGACTAGATCATCACACCAGAATAGGGCAGGGATGGCTAACCTGTTTGCCGTCCTGTGCCAAAAGCAAGGGGAGCATGGCGGGGTCGTGTACGCCTGTGCCCACATCCATAATTCAATGCGCCTCGGCCCCCTGTGCATGACCCCCCCTACTCCCCCCCGCTTTTGGCATGCGGCGGCACAGTGGGCCCAGTAGGCCCGTTTTCTGCCCTCCCCAGGCTTCAGAGGCTTTCTTAGAGTCTGGGGAGGGCGAAAAACGGGCTTCCCCACCCCGCTGGAGACCCTCCGGAGGCCGGAAACAGCCTTTTTCCCGACTTCTGGTGAGCCCGGAAGGCCTGAAAATATGGAGCTGTGCTAGGGCAACACTCGCGTGCCCACTGATATGGCTCCGTGTGCTATCTGTGGCACGTGTGCCATAGGTTCGCCATCACGGGCCTAGGGTCTCCTGCTTGAGAAGGGGGTTGGACTAGACGACCTCCAGGAGCCCTTCCAATTCTGTAATTCTGTACCTCTCTTAATCTTCCCTAACTTAAAAATCTGGAAGACCTAACCCTGAGCAGGAGGAAGGGGGCGGCAGGGGGGTGGGGAAATCTTTAACACATACACACACACACACAATTTTCTCCTGCCTCCTGACATTGCTCAGTTTCTAGGGAGGGCCCTGGCTGGAAACATCTTTTTAACCGCCCCGACGTGGCATTTTTCTCTCCCCCGATAAGCCGGCCGATTAATAATCGCGGTTTGAAAAGGAGCCGAGGAGGTGAGAAAGCAAACTCTCCGGGAAGGCATGTTTGCACAGCGTTAAGAGAGTCTCTTTTCACCTGATTAGGTAAACAGTACTATTTGTTGACCTCTGGGGCTATTGAACGAGCACTGCCTGCCCCATTAGCCGTCAAACACCCCCCTCCTTTCGCCCTCCTCCAGCCATCCAAAGCCACTTATCATAATTCTGGACTTTCATATCTTTGGAAAGGGACAACGTCCCCCACCCACCCATCCCATTCAGGGTTAGTTCTCCTCTGGAATGTTGGGAGTTTGATTTTTGAGTGGGTGGGGGTTTAATTTGGGACTCTCTTTGGGTAAGGAAAGCCAGGCGGAGGGCTGCCAAGCCAAGCTGGGATTTACGTGGCTAAGCGAGACAGAAGGCTTTGTCCTCTTTTACGGACTTCCTTGCCGCCGTTGTTAAGCGAAGCGCGGCAGCGGTTCAGTGAGTAATGTGGTGGTTAAGGGAATCTGGGTCGTCGCCCCCCCCGGTTGCAAAAGGGGGAGTCGCGTGACACACGCACACGGACATTGCGACCATCATAATTAGGAGTTGGCGGCCGAGCGTCAATAGGAGGCTGCAACGGTCATAAGTGTGAAAAAGCGGTTGTTTTCAGGGGCATCATAACTTCGGTCACTAAACGGTCATATTCTATTCTATTCTATTCTATTCTATTCTATTCTATTCTATTCTCTTCTATTTGTCTCTTCTCTTCTATTTTCTCTTCTCTTCTTCTATTTTCTCTTCTTTTCTTTATTCTATTTGTCTCTTCTCTTCTATTTTCTCTTCTCTTCTATTTGTCTCTTCTATTTTCTCTTCTCTTCTTCTATTTTCTCTTCTCTTCTTTATTCTATTTGTCTATTCTCTTCTATTTTCTCTTCTCTTCTCTATTCTATTTGTCTATTCTCTTCTATTTTCTCTTCTCTTTTTTATTCTATTTGTCTCTTCTCTTCTATTTTTCCTTCTCTTCTTTATTCTATTTATCAATTCTCTTCTCTTCTCTTCTCTTCTCTTCTCTTCTCTTCTCTTCTCTTCTCTCCTCTTCTCTCCTCTGTTCCGTTCCGTTCCGTTCCATTTTATTCCAACCTTCAAGGTCCCTTCCAACTCTTTTATTCTATATTTTAATGCCAGCCGGAGGGCGCATCCTCTTAATTTTAAGGGACACATTTTACAATACATGTTTGTTGCAAAAAATCACACCGGGGCAGGCGTGGGTCCAAGCTTGAAAGTACGGGGGGGAAGAGATTTATTTCAAGGAATCAGAGCAGAGGATTTGAGCTGATCTGCTTAGGGGCAAAGAAAAGAAATTGGTGGGTTTAAAAAAAAAAATCCGGAGAGGCCGTGTAGGAATTGATGATAGGAAACAGCAGTTCAGAAAATGGAAGGAAACCCCCAATTTTATGCTTCGGGGTATATATTAGGCAAGGCAGCCGTTTTCAACTAGATCTTTCTTTGTTTTTATTTCGGTTTCTTCTGGTCGGCAGGAAAGGCACCGTTTAAAAATCCGAAGACACAGAGCGATCCGAGTTGTGCCCTCGGGAGGTTGGCACCGCAAGAAAGAAGGAAGGGGATTTTGGCTATGTGCTGGATGCAGCCAGGGAATTCCTGCTCTTTGCCCCTTTTATTCGTAACCATCTTATGCATTCATAATCATTTATACTTTATACGTAGGAGACCTGCCTACACCATTTCTGACCGATGGCAGTCCAGTCTCTTCTTGGAAGCCTCCAGAGATGAAGCTTCCAGAACTTCTGAAGGCAACTTCTGTTCCATGGGTTGATGGTTCTCACTGTTAGAAAATTCCTCCTTATTTCCAGGTTGAATCTCTCCTTGGTCAGTTTCCATCCATTATTCTTTGTCTGGCCTTCAGGTATCTTGGAGAAGAGCTTGACCCCCTTCCTCCTCTCTGGGGCAGCCCCTCCAATATTGGAAGATGCTCTCCGGTCTCCCCTGGTCCTTCTCTTCACTAGACTAGCCATGCAACCGTTCATCATACTTTTGAGCCTCCAGCCCCTTAATCCTCTTGATGGCTCTTCTCTGCACTCTTTCCAGAGTCTCCACATCTTTTTTTATAGTGCGGGGACCAAAACTGGATGCAGGATTCTAAGTGTGGCCTTACTAAGGCTTTATAGAGTGGTATTAGTACCTCCCTTGATCTCCATTGTATCCCTCTGTTAATGCAATTTAGGATTGTGTTGGCTTTTTTGGCTGCCGCCGCACACGGCTGGCTCATATTTAACCGGTTGTCCACTAAAACTCCAAGATCACTTACAATAACTTTAGTGTCACTTTAAATCAGTGGTGGGTTCCTCCCGGTTCGGTCCGGTTTGGCCGAGCCGGTAGCGGTGACGATATGATGCCACCGAACCGGTTCTCCCCCCTGCCCTCCTGCCCCCCCACATTATTCTTACCGTTTATTTGGTCCCACCCCCAATCTATTGCTGCCTCCTGATGACTAGAGGGAGAAAGACTGGTTAAACTCTTGCCGCGGGGCTTCAAAGGGCCGTCCTACAGTTGATCAGTGTTAAAAGCAAACAAATGAGTCGGGTCGTAAGTGCGAGGACGTTCCAGAAATGACTCTGACCAGCTAGCCACGCCCACCTAGTCACATGACCTCCAAGCCACACCCACAAAATAAGCCACGCCCACAGAACCGGTAGTAAAAAAATTTAGAACCCACCCCTGCTTTGAATGTATCCTAATCGGCATACATTAAAATGAAATTTCATTGCATACGGCTCTCAGAGGGGTCTCCACCTCTAACGTACATGGCAAAATAAATAAACAAAGACAAAATTATGCATATATCCATATATATTATGTATATAAAATATATAACATATATTATATGTTATATGTGGGTATACGCCATATAAGCCCAATAAGAGGTATCTTTTCGTTGTCTGCTTAGTCTCTCATCATTTTAAAAAAGAGGAGATCTTAATTAGTCAGAGCCTCCCTTTTCTGATACACGATATACAGGTAGTTTCGACTTACGGCAGTTCGTTTACTGACTGTTCAGAGTTATGACGGCACTGAAAAGTGGGTGTGTGAAAGAACAGCTAAGGGGGATGAAGGTTTATAAGAAGAGACTGGACAGCCACTTGTCTGGAAGAGTATAGGCAGGGATGGGATTCAGCTGGTTCAGACCGGTTCGGGCGAATCGGATGTTAATTTTAATCTGGTTCGTCGAACTGGTAGTTGCAAGGACTGGCTGACCCCGTCCACCCCACCCTGTCCCTCCCAGGAGTCTCCACGCAACCTGTTTTGGATGCTTTCTGGCTTCCCACCACCTGCTGGATCCCGAAGGGAAGAGATCCACTTTGCAAGGGTGGAGGAAGCCCGCCGAAAAGAAGCAGAAGATGGGAGAAAAAGGGAAGAGAAATTGCAAGGAGGGTTTAAACCCCCAAGGAAGCGCCGGGCAAAAGCCCTGGAATTCTCCGCCACAAGATGGAGCTAACCGGGATAGAAGGAGCCTGATCGGATCCAAGCACTCAGGAGGGAGCGGACAAAATGCTCCTTTCCAAACTTTTGGTCTTCTTTTCAACTGTTGCATCCCCTGCCTGTTAGGTAGCAGACATGGAACAAACGGGCCTACCGGAAATTTGGGAAGCCCTGAAACGGGCACGTTTCCGGCCTCCGGAGGGCCTCCGGAGCCTGGGGAGGCCGTTTTTGCCCTCCTGGAGGCTCGAGGAAAGCCTCCGGAGGCCGGGGAGGGCAAAAACAACCTTCCCCGCTGCTGCCATGGTGCAGGAGGCCGACTAGGCCATGCCCACGCCTTCCCAGTAACCAGGCAGAGTACCCCTTGCTAAAATTTTTGAAGCCCACCCTGATCATATATACAACGAAATTGGCTTAACCCCAGAGTCAATTTAAGGCACGGCCTTGTAAAAAAAAAGAAATAAAGGAAAAATAAAGGAAAATAAAACCCGTAAACGTTGGGTATTTTGTGCCCGCCGAAGTTTGTTTGGGCTATTTCCCCTGCATTTTAAATTTTTTTTGCCCCTCTGTTTCTCCCCACTACCACCCCCGCCCCGCGCCCGGCAAAAACCAAGGATGCCAAACTTCTCAGGGGTACTTAGTTGCCATGGCAACCTGAGCTGACCTCCGCATTATTGTTCTCAAGAGGAGGGAACTGACTTTACTATATGTTCATTCACTGAATTAATAGACTTCTCGCTCTTTGATTAAGGGCCGAGGGTCGTAATGAAAGAGGGGGGGGGGAAGAGGAGGAGTGGAAAAAAAAATAACGAGAGAGAGAGAGAGAAGGAGGGAGGGAGGAGAAAGACCGCCTCAGACAACTGTCCAGCTTTTT
>NC_142077.1:2937500-2952500 GCF_059756535.1 Pantherophis guttatus
TCTTCTCTTCTATTCTATCCTATTCTAACCATTTATGTGAAATGGTCTTGGGTTTCCTGCTTGAGCAGGCAGTCAGACCTTCAAGGTCCCTTACAACTCGGTTATTTTACGTTCAGTCTCAGCTCAACCTGCTACGATCACCCGTTTCTTTCATTCTTCGGCCCTTCGGCCCTCTTTCTATTCCATGCAGAATAGAGACCCTTGAACCTACCTGCGCCACACTTGGGACAGCACTCCCCTCCAACTGAGTATTCCCACGATTCACAGGAAAAGGCATTCCGAAGGAGCAGCAAGTGGATCACCAAGGCGACGTGAAGAATCTTTCATAAAAAGAAGGAGGAGGAGGAGGAGAAAGAGGAGGAGGAGGAGAAGGAGAAGAGGGGGAGGAGGAGGAGGAGGAGAGGAAGAAGAAGAAGAGGAGGAGGAGGAGAAAGAGGAGGAGAAGGAGAAGGAGAAGAGGGGGAGGAGGAGGAGGAGGAAGAAGAAGAAGAGGAGGAGGAAGAGAGGAAGAAGAAGAGAAAGAAGAAGAGGAGGAGGAGGAGGAGAAAGGAGGAGAAGGAGAAGGAGAAGAGGGGGTGGAGGAGGAGGAGGAGGAAGAAGAAGAGGAGGAGGAAGAGAGGAAGAAGAAGAGAAAGAAGAAGAGGAGGAGGAGGAGGAAGAGAAGGAAGAGAAGAAAAGAAGAAGAGGAGGAGGAGGAAGAAGAAGTAGTAGAAGAGGAAGAGGAGGAGGAAGAGGAAGAGGAGGAGGAGGAGGTAGAGGAGGAGGAGGAAGAAGTAGTAGAAGAGGAAGAAGAGGAGGAGGAGGAGGAAGAAGAGGAGGAAGAGGAAGAGGAGGAGGAGGTAGAGGAGGAGGAGGAAGAAGTAGTAGAAGAGGAAGAAGAGGAGGAGGAGGAGGAAGAGGAGGAGGAAGAGGAAGAGGAGGAGGAGGTAGAGGAGGAGAAGGAAGAAGTAGTAGAAGAGGAAAAAGAAGGGGAGGAAGAGGAAGAGGAAGAAGAGAAGAAAAGAAGAGGAGGAGGAAAAAGAAGTAGTAGAAGAGGAAGAGGAGGAGGAGGTGGTAGAGGAGGAGGAGGAGGAAGTAGCAGAAGAGGAAGAAGAAGAAGAAGAGGAGGAGGTGGAAGAAGTAGTAGAAGAAACAGAAAAATAAGAAGAGGGGGGAGGAGGAGGAGGAGAAAGGGAAGAAGAAAGGGGAAAATAAGAAAGGAGGAGAAGGAGAAGAAAGAACAAAATAAGTCCTTTGCTTATAGCTCATCACTGCTGGACCCGCCATTTCGCTCAATCCAGCCGAATTCACAGGTAACGCACACCTTTCCGTCCGACCTGCCTTGCCTTCAAATGAAACCCCCCCCTTCGAATCGCCAATTCATCCCTTTATTTTCGACCTGAGCGGATGGCGCGAAGATAAATACAGCAGAAGGAAAAGTATCGGGCGTTACCTTCTTTTTCATCCTTCAATTTTAAGAATTCTACAGTTCCTTCGAATCCAGTCTTCATTTCCTTGAGATTCCTTTTTTTAATGCTTAATTCTTGGCTCTCCGTCTCGGCTTCCCAGATGTTTCCTCCTCTCCCCCCCCCGAATGTTTACTGAGATTAAGCAAGCAAGACAGCTGTTTTCCCATTCAAAATTCCCATCTGCCGTTCCCAAGCCAGCTTATATTTAGGACGCCGACAGGAAACAACCGTTTGAGGCCCTAATAATGTCTTTTTTAGCCCTTCGTAGTATTGTTTAACAGCCTGAGATCCTTCTTGGGTCTGGACAGTTAGTCCTCGGCTTACGGCCTACAAGTCAGCCTGGCATTCTTGTTGCTAAGCGAGACAGGCGTGAAGGGCCCCATTCGATGACTTTTCTTGCCGCGTTCGTTAAGGGAGTTAAGGCAGTTGTTAAGTGGGTCACACCGTTGTTAAGGGAATCTGGCTTCCCCGATGACTTGGCTTGGGCTAGAAGAACTCCAAGGTCCCTTCCTGTTCTTTTATACTTTCTTTCTTTCTTTCTTTCTTTCTTTCTTTCTTTCTTTCTTTCTTTCCTTCCTTCCTTCCTTCCTTCCTTCCTTCCTTCCTTTTTTCCTTCCTTCCTACCTTCCTTCCTTTCTCTCCTTCCTTTTTCTTTCTTTTTTCTTTTCCTTCTCATTCAGTTTTCCTTCCATCCTTCTTTCCTTTCCTTTCGCCTCTGTCCCTCTCCTTCCTTCCTTCATCCTTTCCTTTCCCTTCCCCTCCCTTCCTTTCCTTTCACCTCTGTCCCTCTCCTTCCTTCCTTCCTCCTTTCCTTTCCATTCCTTCTTCCTTTCCTTTCCTTTCCTTTCACCTCTCTCCCTCTCCTTCTTTCCTTCCTTCCTTCCTTCATCCTTTCCTTTCCTTTCCTTTAACATCTGTCCCTCTCCTTCCTTCCTTCCTTCCTTCCTTCCTTCCTCTCCTCTCCTCTCCTCTCCTTTCCTTTCCTTTCCTTTCCCTTCCCCTCCCTTCCTTTCCTTTCGCCTCTGTCCCTCTCCTTCCTTCCTTCCTTCCTTCCTTCCTTCCTTCCTTCCTTCCTTCCTTCCTTCCTCTCCTCTCCTCTCCTCTCCTCTCCTCTCCTTTCCTTTTCTAGAAGGTCGCAAAGGGAGATCACCTGTGCCCTGGCACACAGCAATGGTCATAAATATGAATCAGGGGCCAAGGTTCTGAATTTTGATGGGGCGAAGACGGGGATCTGAGCGTGATCAGGGCCCGTTGTAACTTCGAACGCTCCCCCAATGAACGGGAAGTACCTGTCATTCCGAGAAATCCTATAGCACACAGCACTTTCTCTGCTGCGCAGGCTGCAGAGAGCCCAAGAAAAAAAAAATATATGAGTTATTTCTTTTCAGAGCTAAAGTTCAAGGAAACGGCTATTAACCACAGCAGATGACATCTCTCTGTTTGGTTTGGCAACGGGGCAACCATCTTCCTGGATATGACGGAGGAGGCTGGGCTAACCTGGCTTCCCAGCCATAGAAACTTTTATTTACATTTATTTAACCTTTCGCTCCAGCTTGTAGATGATTTGCAAAGCTGGGTTTTCTGATCTTGGAAATGATTCAAAAGATCTTTTTTTTTTTTTTCACGTCGCCCTGAACTGATGGAGGCCAGCTCAACACAGAGAGAGAGAGAGAGAGGGAGGGAGGGAGAAAGAGAGAGGGAGAGGGAGGGAGGGAGGGAGGGAGAGAAAGAGAGAGAGGGACGGAGGGAGGGAGAGAGAGGGAGGGAGGGAGGGAGATGAAGGGAGGGACGGAGGGAGAGAGAGAGAGGGAGGGAGAGACGGAGGGAGAGATGGAGAGATGGAGGAAAGGAGAGAGAGGGAGGGAAGGAGGGATAGAGAGAGAGAGAGAGAGGGAGGGACGGAGGGAGGGAGGGAGAGAGACGGACGGAGGGATGGAGGGAGAGAGAGAGAGGGAGGGAGAGAGGGAGGGAAGGAGAGACGAAGGAAAGGAGAGAGAGAGGGGGGAGGGACGGAGGGAGAGAGAGAGGGAGGGAGAGGGAGGGAAGGAGAGACGGAGGAAAGGAGAGAGAGGGGAGGGACGGAGGGAGAGAGAGGGAGGGAGAGAAGGAGGGAGGGAGAGACGGAGGAAAGGAGAGAGAGGGAGGGAAGGAGGGATAGAGAGAGAGAGAGAGGGAGGGACGGAGGGAGGGAGGGAGAGAGACGGAGGGAGGGATGGAGGGAGAGAGAGAGAGGGAGGGAGAGAGGGAGGGAAGGAGAGACGGAGGAAAGGAGAGAGAGGGGGGGGAGGGACGGAGGGAGAGAGAGAGAGGGAGGGAGAGGGAGGGAAGGAGAGACGGAGGAAAGGAGAGAGAGGGGAGGGACGGAGGGAGAGAGAGGGAGGGAGAGAAGGAGGGAGGGAGAGACGGAGGAAAGGAGAGAGAGGGAGGGAAGGAGGGATAGAGAGAGAGAGAGAGGGAGGGACGGAGGGAGGGAGGGAGAGAGACGGAGGGAGGGATGGAGGGAGAGAGAGAGAGGGAGGGAGAGAGGGAGGGAAGGAGAGACGGAGGAAAGGAGAGAGAGAGGGGGGAGGGACGGAGGGAGAGAGAGAGAGGGAGGGAGAGAAGGAGGGAGGGAGAGACGGAGGAAAGGAGAGAGAGGGAGGGAAGGAGGGATATATAGAGAGAGGGAGGGACGGAGGGAGAGAGAGAGAGAGAGAGTTCAGAAGGAGGTCAAAGTACTGGAAACTTGCATAAATAATATTTGCAATCCGCCCATCCCAAAAAGTCCAAAGAACTTTTTTGCTTTTCCACGCTGCAAGTTTTGATCGTAACCGGGAAACGGTTAAAATGATAAATGAAGTGCAATCAACTGTAACAATGACAGGGTTAGTGATTAACCAGCCGGTGGAACAGCTTGCCACCAGAAGTTGGGGGGATGCTCCATTGCTGGAGGTTTTTGAGAAGAGATTGGACAGCCATTTGTCTGGAATGGTTCAGGGTCTCCTGCTTTTCGGCTGGGGGTTAGACTAGAAGACCTCTGAGGTCCCTTCCAGATTTTTTATTCTGTATTTCCTTCCTTCCTTCCTTCCTCACTCTTTCCTTTCCTCTTCCTCCTTTTCTTTTCTTACCTTTCCTTCCCTTCCTTCTTCCTCCTTCCCTTTCCTTCCCTCTATCTTCCTTTCCTTTCCTTTCCTTTCCTTTCCTTTCCTTTCCTTTCCTTCTTTCCTTTCCTTTCCTTTCCTTTCCTTCCCTTCCCTTCCCTTCCCTCTATCTTCCTTTCCTTTCCTTTCCTTTCCTTTCCTTTCCTTTCCTTTCCTTTCCTTTCCTTTCCTTTCCTTCTTTCCTTTCCTTTCCTTCCCTTCCCTTCCCTCTATCTTCCTTTCCTCCCTTCCCTTCCCTTCCCTTCGTTTCTAAGGGATCTTGCACCAAACTAACTTGCTGGAAGAGGCTTTCAAAATTTACAAGAGGATTTGGACATGACAGTTGGCAAGAATCTTAATTTTCCATGTTTCCATAAGAAGAAGATCTGTGTTTTTCTCTGGGAGGTTCCTGCTCTGTGCAACCAGCTCTTATACAATCTCCGTCTTGTGATCATTGCATAAAAACAGGTTTACATAATCGAGGGACGGCCTCAAATTCTCCTTTTTTTTTTTTTTCAAGTACAGCAAGCATGATTACTTAAAACTAACAATCAACCAGGAACACGTAGGTTTTAAAAAGAGCCAGGAAAAAAAATATATAAATAATCAGCTTTAAACGTGGGAAGCAAAAGGAGACGAAAGCAGAAATCAAGGGACTGCCAGAGAAAGGAGAAGAAGAAAAGTGGACTTACCACGGTTCATTTAGTGACGGTTCAAAGTTACAACAGGGCTGAAAAAAGGGACTTACAACTACCCTGTTTCCCCCAAAATAAGACATCTCCTGATAATTTTATTTATTTTATTTATTTATGTTTTAATTTGTATACCGCCCTTCTCCAGTAGGACTCAGGGCGGTAAACAGCCAGAATAAAACAGAACATACAAAATTTAAAAATAGTTTAAAAATAATTAAATATTTTTGGCTGCAATTTAAAACAACCCAATTAAAATCAATTAAATTTAACCAAAAACAGCGGGATCAAGCCAGCCCAATAATAAGCCCAATCGGGCTTTTGCGCGCATGGCATTAAGACCAAGCGCTTATTTCAGGGTTCAAAAAAATATAAGACAGGGTCTTATTTTCGGGGAAACACAGAAATTTTGGGCTCATAAGAGGAGAACTCTCCTTAAAGGAACATAGCGAGTCACTTAAAAGGCAACCGATTTATTCTGACAAAAATGTTGGTCCAGATTTTGGTTTTTCTGTTGTTGTTGTTATTGTTGTTATTGTTTTTTCATTTTTGCTGCATTTGGTTGCATTTTTGCAATTTGGTTGCAAATTATTATTTTTTTAAAAAAAAAATCGCAATTCAGTAGGTTAGACCTTAAGCGGCTTCGCGATGCGTTTTTTTCAGGCGAGATCTATCTTGAGTCAGATTGAAATCGCCAGAAAGAAAGGAAGAAGAAGAAGAAAAAAAAAACACACACACAACACACTTCGGTAGCAAAAATGTGTTTGCGCGTTTTCAAAAAGCGGTTTTTTGCTGACTCAAATCTCCTTTCAAGGAAAACCGGAATGAATATTCAAGCTAGAAAAACGAAGGTCAATGCAACTCTGGTTTTTCGAGCCAGAGTTTAATTCTGCCATTTCGTTGGCATCTTTATTGCTGTTTTTTTATTATTATTATTTTATTTTAATGCCAGAAACAAAACATTGTAAAGGGAAGCAGCCTGAAAAAAACAACAACAACATGGAAATCTCAACACAACACAACCAGGAGGGCCTCCAGCCTGATGAAAAGAGGAAAAAAAAAAACCCTTCAACTTTTCCCACTTTTTAAAATGCAATTTTTTTCCCCGATGGGGAAAAAAAAGAGAGAATTTCAGAGCCGGCAAGGATGCTGCAGCTCCGGATAAGGCTGTGGATTACAAGTCCCATCATCCCCAAAGGGAAAGCTGAGAGGGAGGCCGAATCCTGCCACGGCTCAACCCACCAAAATACGTCCCGTCGTAAGATGGCAACAGGTGGGAAAGAGAATAAAAGTCCAATTTTCCCTCCGGTGGGAAAATTGTTCGTGGTTTGTTTGTTTTTTTCCCGGCTTACAAATTTGTGGTTGTGAAAACTTGACGGGATTTTTATTTGTTCCTCGTTTTTTCCTGCTGATTTTTGCACGCCCAGGTACACACGCCCATAGAAGGAGAAGTGAGACGTGCAAAAATAAAAATAAGCAATTATTTGGGGTTTCCAGTTCCCACACGCTCTGCTTTTACTCAGCACTTGTGGGGGGGAAAAAAAAATAACTTCTATTTTTTTTTCGGTGAAGGCCACCGGCGTTTCCCAAACAAGAAAAATCCCAATTTCACCAAAGAGGAAGATTTTTTTTTTTTTGGGTTATTATCATTCTCTTCCTTTTTCTTTTAGTTCGGCGAGGAAGGTTTTGCTTTTGTTTGTTTTTTTTTTAAATCCCAATTTTAATTTCTGCTTTCTCTTCCCCTTAAACTAAAAAGGGAAGTAGCGAAGAGGGGAGATATTATAACAGGGCCATTCGTGAAAAAAAAAAATTAAAAAATCAGGCCTGGAGCTTGGTGGCTTGAATGGAACTGAATAGTTTTCCTGGAGATGTAGAAATCTCAGCTTGGGCCTGCTCGGCAGGGTTGTTGTGAAAAGGATTCTCATTATAAACCGGTAATTATTATAATATAATTACCGGAGGATTACCGGTAATTATTCCTTCCCAACAACAGAAACATCTTTTGAAAAGCGTCTGAAAAAGGGATTTTTAAAAAAACAGAACGAAGGGATGACATGTAGCCCCTCCCCATCTTGTTTGGCCCCACCCACCCCTAACTTTAAATCCCCCCCCCAAAAAACCTGGTGGGCATACCCCCAATATCTGAGACTCTGAGACTCTGACTCTTCATTATTATTTTTTTAAAGCACATTTAAAAGATAGATATAATTCATTTTCTCCCTGGCTGCATTTGGGGGCTGCTCGCTGGAACCCCTCCCTTTAAGAACGGGTTGAGGATTTGGGGGGGGCATTTTTCTCATTGGGGCCCCCCAATGTTTTGCTTGCCAGCCTGTAGGGGATGGATGGACACCAGACCCTCCTGTCCGGGAAGCCACTTAATGCTTCTTATTTTTATTTTCTAAATCCACCAGATGTGCAAAATTTGGCACTTTCACTTTTGCTCCCCCAGTTCCTGGAAGAAGGAATACAGAGACACCCCAAAAAGTTGCACACTGTCTCCGTGCCGGACAAAGAGGAACTGGCCCCTTCTTTCAGCTGCAATGGAAACTCAAATCTTCCACGCATGGCCGGCCCCCGCCCTTAACAGCAAAGGCCCAAGTTACTAGTCCTTGGTGACAGCTGTCATTCACAGCATCACTCCGTCCCAGTCAGACCACCCAAACCTCTGGAAAAATTAAAAAAAACCTTTCTGTCCTCCTTCTTTTCCTCCCCACCCCACCCCCTCCCCACTTCTGCTTCATGTGGCAGGCTGTTCCACCGGCTCCCTGTGCCATTCCAGCTCTTGAAAAGCTTTTTTTTTTATATATATATATATATATATATATAATAGATTCCCCTTCCGTTTTAGAGCAGGGACTTACCAGGGTCATTTTTCCCCCGACGACAGCGATCCCAAGAGAGAGAGAGCAAGCCATAAAAGGATCAAGTGTTTTTGAAGTTGCTTTGGATCCGGATCAAGTGGATTTCCAACCCGCTGCACGGCATCGCAAATGTCCAGAGACGGTTCGGTGATGTTGTGTTAATTTTTTTTTTTAAATTCCTCTGGAATTGGAGACCAATTGTTTGGTCCCCCTGGAAAAAAAAGTTCTTTTTTTAAAAAAAAGATTTCCCCAGCCAGAAAGATCGAGAGTTTGGTCTGAAAGCTGAAGTGAAAATGAAAATAATTCTCCGTGCAAACTCTTAACACACCCCAAATGATTTCCTGGATGTGGATTGGCTTCCTCTGTGTATATAAAGCGATTTTTTATTGTTTATTCAGCAAGCTTCATCCTGGAAACTAGTTCCAACCGGCTCAGAACTTTTGATCTTCTGTTAGTCTTATGTTCTGTTACAGTTAGTCCTCGACCTACGGCCCGCGACGGAGCCCAGGATTGACGCCGCTAAGCGAGACGTTGGTGAAGTGTCATTTGTTTTTCGTCCCCGTTTTTCTTTCTCGCCGCCCTTTGCGAAGGGACTCGTTTGCGATTTTTAAATCCGTGGCCCGGTGGTGACGTGAATCCGGTGGTCAGAAAAGGAGCGGGGGGGGGAAATCGCGTCACTAAATGAACTGTTGTAAGTCAAGGACTATCTGGATTGGGTTTGTTTTTTTTTTTCCCCGGAGGGGGGGTGATTTCTTAGTTAGGGTGCAACGTGAGATGAGAACACGGCCTGTTTTGGTATTCGGAGACATTGCGCTGAACTGCGGGTTGGGCTAAGTGACCTCTAGGGCTCCCTTCGAACTCAATTCTGCAAAAAGCCAATTTGGGGTCTTGTACCTTCCTCATCTTCAAATCTTTGCCAAATAGAGCAGACAGGAGTTGGAAGTTGAAGTCCACTCGTGCTGGCCTGGGGAATTCTGGGAGATGAAGTCCACTCGTGCTAGCTGGGGAATTCTGGGAGTTGAAGTCCACTCGTGCTAGCTGGGGAATTCTGGGAGATGAAGTCCATTCGTGCTGGCTGGGGGATTCTGGGAGATGAAGTCCACTTACGCTGGCTGGGGAATTCTGGGAGTCGAATCTAGAAAGTTGCCACAGTCAAGAAACTCTACAGCCTACTCTGCTTCCAAGGCAAGATTGATGGCTTCAAGTGGCGGGCTGTTCCGCCGGCTGACCACTCGAACAAGCGGGACAATTGATACCTGGTAATCAACCCCTGAAACAAATAAGCAAAGAAGAAAAAAAAAAACCCAATTTTTTTCTGGCTTTTCATCGGAAGCAAACCCAGACACGCATTCAACGCTGAAATATGTGCCAGAAGGAAATTATATCTACTGTGGTCAAACTGTGCATTTTTTCCTAGCATTATTCATTCCTTCTGGGAAAAGGATGTTGGGTGGGGGGTAATTTCCCATCCATTTCTTAATTAGCATCCTTGTTTTAATTTTAATGCCTCGCGTTAGCACCCCCTCTGGATTTTTCTATTGTACTTTTCAACCACGTCTCCACCAGATTAATCTCTACAGGGAAAGAAATTCAGGAACTTCCACCTTTTCCTATCCCCATCCTCAATTCCCCCCCCCCCCCAATCATCATTCAAAAAGTTAGGAAAAAAAACTTGTAGCGTTTTCAAAGGAGATCTGCCCTCCGAGCCATTCCCAAGGCCAGGATAGAAACAAAATCCAATTTATTGTATTGTATATTTATTAATTTATTAATTTATTGTATCGGTGCCTCGCTTAAAATTAAAATTAAGATGCAACTCTTTTAGCTTAACAGAGATGGTTTAATTGCATTTTCTACCTACATCTCAAAACCTTGCCACTTTTCTACGGCTGGCTAAGATAAAGTTTCCTTTCCCAGCGCTTCAAATTGGCGGGTGAAATATATATATATATATATATATATATATATATATATATATATATATATATATATATATATATATTGCTGACTCAGCAGGGAGAATGTTTTTGTATTTTGAATGCAAAAAATAAAAAATGGAGATTTCAGTTTCTTTAAATGGAAAACAGGCAATTTTGGATTTCCCCTGCAGTTACTTCTGTTTTTAAACTCTTAAAATCGAGGGTTGGGCTCCCTTCTCTTTGCTTCTTCTTCTTCTTTTTTTTTTTTTGGAAAAGTTTTTTTATTTTTATTTGTTTTGAAAAAAAATGCTTTTTTTTTTTTTTTTGCATTTCCTCTAATTCTTATCTTTACCTTTTTTTTCCTTTGGTTTATCCACTTATACCATCTATTCCATACTATAAAATACTCTTGAGTCTTCCTTATCTTTTAATTCTAGAGTTAATTTATCCGTTTCTGCGCATGTATAAATTTTTTGTATTACTTCCTGATCTGTTGGCATACGATCTGTTTTCCACAATTGTGCTACAGCCAGTCTGGCCGCCGTAATAATGTGTAGTGTATGTGTAGATTATGTGTAGATCCCATTATTCCAATTATAGGTATTAGTATTCATACGATTTTACATATATAACCCATTTCCTTCCCTCTTTTCCATTTCTTTCCTTTATCAGCTTATCCAAATATATGACTACGATCAATATATATCCAATCAAACATATTACTACGATTCACTTAAGTATATAACATTAAAGCCATTCATTTCTATTTCTCAATTCCAATTGTTTTTTTAAAACCTTTGCTTCGGATTCTTATTTGTGGGTTTGCGAGGAGGAAAAATTAAAATCAATAGAGCTTTTTTTCTGATGTTTGAAAAGCTGTTTTTCTCCCCCTTCTTTGTCATATTTTTTTTGTTTTTTTGGAGTTTGTATTTGCAAGAAAGTTGTATTTTAAAACCCTCAAAGCTTCCCGGCAGCTGGGGGAAGTTTGAACATTCAAAATATTCAGGGTACGTTCTCCCAGCGTGGCCTACCTTGCAAGGTTCTTGTAAAAAAGAGGGAGGAAAACACTGTCCTGGGTTTTTGAAGGAGGGTTGAAATTAAAGAAATAAAAGAGAAATAAAAGTTTTTTTTCTTTTTGCAGGGCTTTCATTCCGGTCGCTAGAGGGCAGGAGTGAGACACTGCGATGTCAGCCTTTTGCAAAAACTCCAGAAAGAAACTTCCAAAATATATACTTTTATTTCAATATATAAGCGTTCAGGTATTCAATGAATGACTGGCTCAGGAGAGATTTGCATCCCGTCCCCATTGAAGTGAAATGGCATAGGGTCGCCTGTTTGAGCAGCGGGTTGGACTAGAAGACCTCCAAGGTCCCTTCCAACTCTGTTATTCTATTCTATTCTATTCTATTCTATTCTATTCTATTCTATTCTATTCTATTCTATTCTATTCTATTCCATTCCATGTTTTCTATCCTATCCTATCCTATTATTATGTATTTTATTCTGCTATTCTATTCTATTCTATTCTATTCTACTCTACTCTACTCTACTCTACTCTACTCTACTCTACTCTACCTCTACTCTACTCTTTTAATCTAATCTACTATATCTATTCCATTCCATTCCATTGCAATCTACTCTACTCTACTCTACTCTACTCTACTCTACTATATCTATTCCATTCCATTCCATTCTAGCGACTCTACTCTATTCTATTCTATTCTATTCTATTCTATTCTATTCTATTCTATTCTATTCTATTCTATTCTATTCTATTCTATTCTACATTCTATTCTATTCTATTCTATTCTATTCTATTCTATTCTATTCTACTCTACTCTACTCTAATCTATTATATATATTCTATTCTATTCCATTCCATTCCACTCTACTCTACTCTACTCTATCTACTCTACTCTATCTATTCTACTCTATTCATAGATATAGTGTGGATAGATAGATAGATAGATAGATAGATAGATAGATAGATAGATAGGATATATTCATTTATAACTCCTTCCCCCCTGCCATACACAGCACCCCAAAAAAACCAAACCCAGGAAACAGAGACACGGGGGTTACCTTTTCACACCTGTATTTATTTTTTTTCAAACCAATCGCATACACAGTATGCCAACCACATCCCCCAAACAAGACACAACGACGCTTGTCTCAAACCTCCAACCCCCCCTCCCCTCCCCACCGCACCCCGCACAACCCACAAACGCAGAGCAGACCGTTCTTACTTTCCAAAATGTATGACATCCAACCATTAAGAACCCACCCCCCTGTCTCTTTAATATAAAGCAAGATTAAGGGTCTCCCTTATGAAGGGTGAACATTCACCCTTTCCCAGCCAGGCTTAAACCTGGTTAGCCAAAGCCAGTAAGGAAACCAGGTTTATGACATTCCTCCTAATAGCACCACGCGGTTAACGGAGTCCACAAGCCACGTGGCGCATTTCCACCCGGGCCTTTTTTCCCCACCCGTCCCACTTCCCAACCTCATTCTCTGCTTCCCCGTCTTGAGAATAAATAATATATATATATATTCCCCCTCCAGTGGGAAACCTTCCCCCAAAAAGGAAGGGAAGCAGGGGAGGCAGGATAATAAGTCAAAGGAGAGGCCAGTCTCTTCCGAACTTCATCATCTACTTGACTCCATCCATGGTCGCCAAAGGGAACAGAAGTTCTTCTTGGGACTGGGTTGCTTGCAACGAGCCGGCGAGACGAAGGTGGGCTCCAAAGCGGGCAGAGGGACATGTTGAAAGTGGCACATCAGCTTCTTTTGGGTCTGGGGGTGCACTCGGTGAAGGAGCAGGAACTGGGAGACCTCTTGAAGGCATCTGGCGTAGCCTTCTTGGAAATCCACTTCTCTCTCCTTGGGAGCAGGTCCTGCTGGGAAAGCCAAAAAAAATAAAATAAAAATCGAGATTTTACTTTTTCTGCAGTCAAGCTTCTAGTCCCTTTGAGTCCCCTTGGGAGCAAAGTTTGATGCAATTCATCTCAAGGGGGATGAATTGCATCAAACTTGGTAGTACAGTGGTCTAAGGCACCCTGTTATTAAGCTGGTTATTAAGACCAGCTGCCTGCAATTACTGCAGGTTCGAATCTCGCCAAGGCTCAAGGTTGACTCAGCCTTCCATCCTTTCTAAAGTAGGTAAATTGAGGACCTGGTTTGTGGGGGCAATAAGCTGACTTTGTATAAATATACAAAAAGAATGAAGGCTATTGCTTAATGCATTGTAAGCCGCCCTGAGTCTCTGGAGAAGAGCGGCATATAAATCAAATTTTTTTTAAAAAGGGGGGGGGAAGTGTCCCCATTTTTCCAGGCATCGGCTAAAAAAAAAAACCACTTCCCAAAAGTGGGTAAATGATCCCAAATTGGACAAAATTTTTTTTTTTTTTTTGTCTTCTTCTTTTGGTAACCGCACAAACCCACGTTTAAATGTTAAATATTTAATTTAATTATTTAATTAATTCAATTTATATGCCGCCCCTCTCCGAAGACTCTGTTTAAACAGGGATGTTTAAACGGAGTTAATTTTACCTACATTGGGACTTTCTGATACGCAGTTTGAGGAATAAAAGGTTTGGGAAGTCTTGTGTTAGAAGATGCTTTGAACCCCCATCAAAATTAGTTAGTGGTTAGTGGGCTAAAATAAGATGCTCTCTCCATCCCATTCGTGTTTTGCTTCTTTCCTTTGCTCCTTTTTATGTTATTTCTCTCTCTTCTCCTCTCTCTCTCTCTCTCTTATATTTTAAAATCTCTCATTTTAAAACTTTAAACATTTTATACTGCTGTTTGTAGCCTACTGTAAGCCACCTACATCCCCCTTGCTAGTGAGGTGGGCGCATATAAATTCAATAAACCGATAAGTAAAATAAAATAAATAAATAAAAAATAAATAAATAAAATAAATAAATAAATAATAAATAAATAAATAAAGCCACTCAGTCTTTTTGCCCAGGCAATTATCCCAATGGGGGTTCAAGCAGAGCCGTGATCCAAATGGAAAACAAAACAAAACAAAGTAACAGAGTTAAAAGGGACCTGTGAGGTCTTCTAGTCCAACCCTCATTACTCAAGCAGGAAACCTCTATTGCCACTTCAGACAAAAGGGTTGTCCAATCTCTTCTTAAAAACCTCTAATGTGGGAATAGCCACCATTTCTGGAAGCTAAGCGGTGACACTGATTCATTCTTCTAACCGACAGAAAGAAGAAGGTGTGAGTTTTGGAAAATGGGATCTATGCCCAGCTTCCCCATTGAAACAGACCGGGCAAGAATCAGTTCTGGCAAAAAAAAATTCTCCCAAAGCTCAGCTTGATTAAAGAACGAAGAACTGAAGAATTGATGAAGAACGGTTGCAGGAATGGGGTATGGCCAGTCTAGAGAAAAGAAGGACTAAGAGGGTTGACGTGATAGCAGTCTTCCAGTATTCGAGGGGGCTGCCCCCAAAGAAGAGGGGAGGGGGTTGTCAAATTATTCTCCAAAGCACCTGAGGGTAGGACAAGAAGCAACGGATGGAAACTAATCCGGGAGAGAAACAACCTGGAATTAAGGAGAAACTTCTTAACGGTGAGGACAATTAACCAGCGGAACTGCTTGCCACCAGAAGTTGCGGTTGCTCCATCACTGGAGATTTTTAAGGAAAGACTGGACAGCTACTGGTCTGAGATGGTCTAGCTCTGATCTCCTGCTTCTATCTAGAAGACCTCCAAGGTCCCTTCCAGCTCTATTCTGATTGATTGATTGATTGATTGATTGATTGATTGATTGACTCACCTGCGTCCTGGTTCTGATGCTTCAGGTAGCTGACCGCCATTTCAAGGACGTTGGCCTTCTCCAGCTTGGAGCCGGCTTGCTGGCGCTGCAGCTGTTTCTCCAGCAGCTGTTTGAGCTGCTCGATGCTGCTACTCATCCGATCCCGTCGCATTTTTTCGATCATCGGTTTTCTCA
>NC_142077.1:2957500-2960000 GCF_059756535.1 Pantherophis guttatus
ACTACCTCTTCGTCCTCCTCTTCCTCATCTCCTTCTCCTTCCCCTCCTCCTCTTCTTCTCCTCTTCCTCTTCATCCTCCTCCTACTCTTCTTCTCCTTCCCCTCCTCCTCCTTCTTCTCCTTCTCCTTCTTTTCCTCCTCCTCTTCTTCTCCTCCTCCTCCTCTTCTTCTTCTCCTTCTCCTCCTCCTCCTCTTCTTCTTCTCCTTCTCTCTTCTTCTCCTCCTCCTCCTCTTCTCCTCCTCTTCGTCCTCCACTTCCTCCTCTCCTTTTCCTTCTCCTCCTCCTCCTCTTCTTCTCCTCTTCCTCTTCCTCTTCCTCCTCCTCCTCCTCTTCTTCTCCTTCTCCTCCTCCTCCTCCTTCTCCTCCTTCTTCTCCTCCTCCTCTTCCTCTTCATCCTCCTCCTCCTCTTCTTCTCCTCCTCCTCCTCCTCCTCCTTCTTTTCCTTCTCCTTCTTCTCCTCCTCCTCTTCTTCCTCCTCTTCTCCTCCTCCCCCTCCCCCTCCCCCTCTCCCCCCCAACTCATTTCATCTCCTCCTCCCCCCCCCCTCCTTCCCACGTCTGCCAGGCTGCAGGCAGATGTGGGGCCGCACAAGTCTGGGACCCGTCAGCCAAGCTTCGGGGCCCCGAGTTTCCCACACCGGCAGCTCCATTCAAGCCATTGAAGGCCGTTGAGAACGGAAGTGTGCCACGTTACAAGCCGAATTAGCGCTGCTATTTGACTTTCTTTTTGTGCCGGGGTGAGAATCGGGGAGGGGGGCTTGGTGGTCCCTTCGAAAGGACCATCTGCATGGAATTGACCGGCCCGGGTTTTTTTGCCAAAAGGCATTGATCACACGGGCGGCTCAAAAAGAGATTTGGGGAGAAAGCTGGTCTCTTTTTTCCCCCACGTCATGGTTGAACATCTGGCCTGGATTGGAGGCCAAGAGGAAGAGGATGAAGGAGAAGTGGGGGGGGGAGGATGAAGAGCAGGGGAGAGTTTGAAAGAATGGGGGGGGGTTTAAGGGATGCGGCCAATCCTTGATCCATCCCGAAGATGAAGTCCCCAAAAAAGTCCCCCCCAAAAAAGACAACTGAGCTTTCTTTTTTTTTTTTCTTTGAAGACATTTCACTCCTCAACCAAGAAGCTTCTTCGATTCTTTGGTTGGCTTTTCCAACTGAGACTCAAATCTCCTTCCTCTTCCTCACCCTGTCCAGGGTCCCCCACTTCCAACTCTATTCCGATGGATTGACTTTGATTGATTGATTGGTTGTTCTTTGAAGGCATTTCGCTTCTCATCCAAGAAGCTTCTTCGATTCTTTTGGTTTTTCTCTGAAGATCTTTCACTTCTCATCCAAGAAGCTTCTTCCATTCTTTTGGTTTTTTTCTGAAGATCTTTCGCTTCTCATCCAAGAAGCTTCTTCCATTCTTTTGGTTTTTCTCTGAAGATCTTTCGCTTCTCATCCAAGAAACTTCTTCCATTCTTTTGGTTTTTCTCTGAAGATCTTTCGCTTCTCATCCAAGAAGCTTCTTCCGTTCTTTTGCTTTTTCTTTGAAGATCTTTCGCTTCTCATCCAAGAAGCTTCTTCCATTCTTTTGGTTTTTCTTTGAAGATCTTTCGCTTCTCATCCAAGAAGCTTCTTCAATTCCTTGGTTTTTCTTTGAAGATCTTTCGCTTCTCATCCAAGAAGCTTCTTCCATTCTTTTGGTTTTTCTTTGAAGATCTTTCGCTTCTCATCCAAGAAGCTTCTTCCATTCTTTTGGTTTTTCTTTGAAGATCTTTCGCTTCTCATCCAAGAAGCTTCTTCAATTCTTTTGGTTTTTCTTTGAAGATCTTTCGCTTCTCATCCAAGAAGCTTCTTCCATTCTTTTGTTTTTTCTTTGAAGATCTTTCGCTTCTCATCCAAGAAGCTTCTTCCATTCTTTTGGTTTTTCTTTGAAGATCTTTCGCTTCTCATCCAAGAAGCTTCTTCGATTCTTTTGGTTTTTCTTTGAAGATCTTTCGCTTCTCATCCAAGAAGCTTCTTCCGTTCTTTTGCTTTTTCTTTGAAGATCTTTCGCTTCTCATCCAAGAAGCTTCTTCGGTTCTTTGTTTTTTCTTTGAAGATCTTTCGCTTCTCATCCAAGAAGCTTCTTCGGTTCTTTGTTTTTTCTTTGAAGATCTTTCGCTTCTCATCCAAGAAGCTTCTTCGGTTCTTTGTTTTTTCTTTGAAGATCTTTCTCTTCTCATCCAAGAAGCTTCTTCCATTCCTTGGTTTTTCTTTGAAGATCTTTCGCTTCTCATCCAAGAAGCTTCTTCCATTCTTTTGGTTTTTCTTTGAAGATCTTTCGCTTCTCAACAGCCAGCTTGGTCGTGGGGAGGGGGGGGGTGTTTCCCAGCGGCCCAACAGAGAGATCCTCAAAGCAACCTGTTTCCCCTTTTTGGAGACCTAATTGATTCTTCCCACCGGGCACCCGTCTGTGCAGCAGGCCGGGCCGTTTGGGGGAGGGGGATTGGCAGCGGGGGGGTGGGGTGGGGGGGGGA